>NC_057802.1:67820354-68120354 GCF_018294505.1 Triticum aestivum
AGCACACCTCGCCGCCTCCCCATCCATGGCCGCCGCCTAGAACCCCGCGCCCGCCGGCCACCCAGCAGGACACCGGCTCCCCTCGCTGCCCGCGGCGCACACCCGCCGCCCGCCCCCGTCTCTCATGCGCGTCGCCTCCATCGCCGTCCCCGTGCCTCCTCGTCGGGACTTCGCTGCCTCCGCCCCGTCCGCGGGCTCTGGCAATTGGGTTTTGAGGTATGAGCTCGTTTCCATCCACTAATTGAGTTAAACCCCACTCACTGGACCCCGCAATTTCTGGCTCTAAATCCGCCCATGGTTCAGCCAGCGAGAGAAATTGGAGTACCCCCCGCCCCTAGCAAGGAAACCCCCCTAGCAACTGCAAGTTGGACTCGAATTTCTCTTGTCAGGAGTAGGCGGGCATTAATTAGATGGATAATTAAGCTAGGAGGGCCTCCTGACCAGGCCTGCGATACTGGCCTATTCGGTTGTTGCTGGTAGAAATTTGCCGCTTGAATCCTAATTTTGTAGCAAGCGTTTGCTCTAGCAGCACCAGGCCCAATATGTAATTCTTTGCATACTTGCTCCCCAGTCGTGTTGTCACTGTTCTCAGCATTCAAGCTCTTGAACACAAATTGAGATTCGTCAAGCTACTATTTCCCAGGCCTTTTAGTGTTTTGTAACACGGTGTTTACTGTCACTTGCCTGCTTTGTGCGCTGAGGCCTGATTATGGTTTTCTCCAGATGATGGCCAAAGGATTTCTAGCCAAGAGTGATAATGCAGGGACAAAGAAATCTCCCCTGCAAATCCAGATGCTAGAGAGTTTTTATTCTGGTAAGCATGTGCTAGTGTTTCAAGCTCCTTTCCTGCTGTCATGTCTTATTTTTTGTTGTTCAACTTTTTGTGCTGTGGCTAACAATTTCTCGATCCAGAGGTACAATATCCGAAGCCGGAGGATCTGACAGAGTATGCGGCATCTGTTGGTTTGACTTACAACCAGGTCAGAATATGGTTCAAAGAGCGGAGGCGGAAAGAGAGGAGACACATGGAAGCTGCAGAGGTTCATGTGGAAACACAAGCTAGTGCAAGATCAAATTGGCCTAGATGTAGCAGCAGCAGGTCTTCCAATTCAAGCCAATCTCCAATGCAAGGTATTGCGGGTTTGCAGCCCGAGGATGACATTACTCTTGGTAGGAGTATGAGCCTTGTAGGAGAGAAACACACACTTCGATCACAAGTCCTATTTCCGAAGGATTATATTCTGAGGAAAGTCTTCCGCAAGGATGGTCCATCTCTTGGGGGTGATCCCGATCTCCTTCCTGAAAGGGCACATGTCCATGTCAGGGGTCTGTCTCTAGTAGCACTAAAGGTTACTGAGAAAGTCATTTATCATCATAGACATATCTTTCTATCTGTGTGTCCCAGTAGGTTAAACCATGCAAAAGACCTAATCAAGCTTAATCAACCACACAGTTCTATTAACAACTCTGGTAATTGTCTCATTTTTTGTTTGGTAGGTGTAGCACTTCTTATGTTCCATCTCAAAGCACTGCTATTTACTGTAATTGTTTATTTACCATGCCATGTAAGTTTCATCCTTCTCTTTCGGCATGCATTCCCTCATTCTTGTGTCCATCTCAAAATAATACTAATTGTGTTAATGAGTTAGCATGCTATGGAAGTCCCAACCTTTTCGTTGGGCTTCACTCATTTGTAATACGGAGATTGTATCGAGCATCTTGTGCTTGATTGTGTTCGTCCTATTCATTTGTTCTTCAAGTTGTGGTTGCTTTGTAATGGCACTAAACTAGACTTCTGGGTAAACAAGGAAAGTAGAATTAGCAGGATCTGCAATCTCCTTCTATTCCCATTTGATCTTTTCTAACACTAATGCTGCTAACATATTTTGCATACTTCATGTTTGAATTGCATTCTGTAGATGCGGTTAATACCCTCACAATATCATGTTGAATTG
Organism: Triticum aestivum; assembly: GCF_018294505.1. NCBI lineage: Eukaryota > Viridiplantae > Streptophyta > Magnoliopsida > Poales > Poaceae > Triticum > Triticum aestivum. The sequence continues at coordinate 67,822,310 of NC_057802.1, forward strand.
ATTGATGCTGTTTTTAATAGTTGCAGATACCACAGGACATCATTCCTACCAGGATCAAAGCGTTTTGAAGAAGAGAAAGGTATTGCTTAGGCTGCTCAAGTGTTTTCATTTTCATTTCTAGCACAGCTTTTGTTTCCTGTTGGTGCCGTGCCTCGTCTCACTGTGTGTGGCTAATGACGACTGGTGCTGATAGTCAGTATGGTCAAGCATAATTTTTGGTTTTCTGTACCAGAGCCTTTTATGAAAGCATAGTCACTAACTCACTATTTAGGCTAAGTACACATTTTCATTGTCGTTTCTAGCACATACTTTTTTTCCCGTGTTAATTATTGTTTACTGGTTGTTGCCATACCATTTGGTGCCATCATGTGTGTACAATCTAAAAAGCACGGACACGGGGACGGAAAGCCGGGGATACGCATACGGGGACACGGGATAGGGCATTTTTCAAAAACAAGCATTCGGGGATATGGCAGGGTATATAAATATACAGAAAAATAGCATGTAAGAAAAAATTAATGATAATTTTTAGATCAGAGATTTTGTACTGGATATATGTTTTTTGTCAAGGAATTACTGGATATATGTTGCCTCATTTCTATTGATAAAAGACTTTGGGGCAGCCCATAGTCCATACGAACCCTCCACTCGGGCCCATGTAGCTTTCCACTCACAGCCCATATAAGGTACAGTTCCTGAAACCCTAGACTAGTCAGCTCCTCTAGCCGTTCTCTTCTCGTTTCCTCCAGCCGCCTGAGAGCTGTCAGAGAGCAGAAGAAAAGACTGAGCCACCGCTTATATCCCTCGCTGCTGGTTGTAGTCCCCATCTTTCTCCCCGCCCGGTCCTTCTTCCTTGTCGTCGAACGCCTTGCCATCTTCCTCTCTGCTGGATGGATGTTCTTCGTCTGGGGAAGAGCTGGGCTTGGGGGAAACAGCGGTGTCGAGCCGGTGACCAGAGAAGCGAGTCCAGGCAGCAGCAGCCTCGACCCTAGGCTGCGGCGGCGAGGCTGGTTCCCGAGTCCTTACCGTGTCCACAGAGTATCTGCCGTATCCCGATTTCTTTCCCTTTTTTTAGTTTGGAAAAGATGCGATACTGCGGGATACGTGTATCCCGGCGTATCCGCGAGTCTCCCCGTATCCCCCCATACTAGGATGGCATTTCGGCAGTTTCTGCCGTATCCATGCTTTGTAGTGTACAATCATGAGCTAGTGTCATCTTCTGTGCTGAACTGCTGGTAGTCAGTCTGATCCAGCATTATCTTTATTTTATTATCAGGCCTCTTTTTTGTAACTAGAACAATGGATTCTAGAAACTTTTGGGCCAGGTTATACAACACTAAATCCCATGTATTTTGTGGGCAAGAGATGCCCCCCACATTTGAATTGGTATAAAAGATTTACAGTCCCTGCCTTAGTACTCCCTCCTTCCCAAAATATAAGGCGCGATTGACTTTGCGCGGTCTTTGATGCACGACTTTGACCACTGATATATACCAAAGTACATTGATTGAGCATATATAAATGGCATCATCGTATTTGTCTTGCAAAACAATTTTATTTCGTATGTTTGTATACTAATTTTATAGATATACAATACGTGAAAATCATAGTCAAAGTTGTGCAATGAAGACCAGAAAAGTCAATCGGCGCCTTATATTTTGGGAAGGAGGGAGTATCACTTTTATTCAGCTATTTGCCGTAACAGTCTTTCTGAAGGCACTCTAATGTTCATTTTTATTCGGTTAGATGTAAGATTAGAGACCCACCGTATTTGTTTCTTAAAATTCCTGTGTTATTTTGTCAGTTGCTGATTGACAAATTATTTTAGTGACTAAGATAAAGATGCTGTTAGCTAAACTGACCTTTTGTGTTTATTGTCCCTTTTTGTAATTGTAGTCCATGTTAATTTGTTTCCATTTGTTATATTGAGACCTCTAACGTCAGGTGCCCACCTTTCTAAAAAAATGTTCATCTGCAGATCATGTCGCCTACTGCTCAGAGATCCACTTTGCCATTTGAGAATAATGATCCTGTGAGGAAGCATGGAAAGGGCAAAGGTTTAATGACAGTGTGGCATGCAATGTATTCCCAAACTGCAGAAATTCAAGATTGCTCCAGTTTCATTGATGAAAGTGGTTGCTTGAGGTCATTGAGACCATTCGAAGATTTTGGTGGAAAGCTTGCCCAAGTAAAGTTGCTTATTTAATTTGGTCTGATACAGCCTATGTTATTTGAAACTTTAGTAGTTGTATATTCTGAATTAGCAACTCATAATTTCCTCCTTATAACCTTATGTGCAGAAACAAACTGTGCCACGAAAGAAAGTAAACAAAAAGAGTAGACCTCCACCGAGTAAAAGAAAGGTAAGCTTTATTACTTGGAGAAGTCCACATATGGAGATAATGAGCTAACTTCTACTCCTCTAGAATGCGAATCTAGACCTGTAAAGTTATTAAATGGCGGTCATTTGGAAGGAAAGCATTTTTTTGCTGTCGCAATTTGACCTTTTTAATCTGGTTAAATGGAACTTAATCTGCCTTTTGTGTAGTACACTAATGGTGATCTCTCGCTATTTTAGGTGCCATGTGGCAGAGTTACTGATTTGAAGGAGCATCCTCCAGTGGAGTGCCATCTTTCAGTTGATGAATCAGAATCCTCAGAACTACGAACTGAACAGGCTACTTTAGTTGATGATGAGGAGCTTGAGCTCAGTGAGTTACAAGCAGGTCCTAATCCGTTAAGATGTTCAGCTCATATTTCTTCAACTGGGAGACATGGGTGCCCCCTTTGTAAAGGTTTGCAAATTGCAATATCATCCTCTACCTCTTTGTTCTCATTTTTTCTAATATAAGCCAATTTACTTAAGTATTAGTGCTTCTCTTGCAGATTTACTTGCCAGGTTTCCTCCACCAAGTGTCAGGATGAAACAACCATTTCCCACAAAACCTTGGGAGTCATCACCTGAAATGGTGAAAAAGCTCTTCCAGGTTAAATGCAACACATTACTTTGAGAATACATGAGTAGTATTATCATCATTAATGGAATTTACCTTACATGAAATGAAAAAAAGCTCATGATCAGTCTGTCCAACTTCTATGGAATTTACTGTATATTGCTGGTCGTGGAACAAGACTGGCTTCAACTTTCCATACTGTAGTTTACTGGATTTAGTTGCATCTGGGCAGCAGGAATATTAGACATGTCTCCTATAATCTTCTTCTTACTAAGCCTTTTGTCACAAACAAGTTGGGGTAGGCTAGATATGAAACCCTTTCACGAGGACTTCCCAGGAGGTCACCCATCCTAGTACTACTCTTGCCCAAATGGATTTCATACCCAAAGGACTGGCTAGTTTTTACGTTGGCTCGCCAAAAGCCTATCACAACCATTAGATATGAAACCCTTTCACGAGGACTTCCCAGGAGGTCACCCATCCTAGTACTACTCTCGCTCAATTGGGTTTCATACCCATGGGACTGGCTAGTTTTTACGTTGGCTCGCCAAGCCTATCACAACCCTCCTCCTTTACCTGGGCTTGGGACCGGCTATGCCTAGAAGACATAGGCGGAGTTACATGTCTCCTATAATATATTTGGTTATTTTGTTTGGAACATTAATGGCCTAAGCATGTTGTTAAAAATCTCAATAGCCCATATGAACTTGGTTAACTGAAAAATTCTTTCTTCCTTCACTTATTGTTTGCGTTACTGCCGTGCTCGTAGATTTTAGTGCGCCCACCTTTCCTCTACCAGTTTTCATGTTGAAACTGTGGCCAGCATCTGTTAATTCGAAAATATTTTTGGCAGGTTGTCCGGTTTGTCTACACACATTTTGGTAGTATGGATGTTCATCCCTTTACGTTTGATGAGTTTGCACAAGCATTCCATGACAAGGTGAAATTTTTGTTAAATCTCCCTGAAATTGGTATAATTTTCTGTATAATTTTCTTACTGTGCAAATGTGACCTCCAGGACTCCTCGTTGTTGGGGAAAGTACATGTCAGTCTTCTCAAGCTACTTATGTTAAACACAGAAAGGGGCAGCGGCAGTGTGTTTGTACCAAGATCGTCTAAAGATAGCAGATTCTCAAGCTTTCTGAACTTTGTGAGTTTTGAAATGTGCTGTACACTTTAGTTCATTTCAAAGATAGAATTACATTGTGCTTATTCTAGAGCTATTATGCTATGGCGTCATTTCAGCATTGTCGGACAGTTCACAGAGGAATTTTGAATGAGTGGAGAACTTAGTAGTAGGTTCATTTTATTAGTTTTTGTCAGTCTGATTGTACCTTGTTGGGTATATTTATTTATGTTAGCAGAAATATTGGCGAGTTTGTTGCATATTGTGTAAAGTTTATAGTTCGAATATAATGCTGCATTCAGAAGTCAAAGTATATGGTCTTAGACTAGTGCTGGAGTTGAGCAATCTGTCGAGCCGTTTCATTACCATGATTTTTTTTTGTTTTGCTCCTGTTCCAGTCTACTCTGGATATCAAGTTAATGATTTCCTTGAAGAACAAAATGGGCCTACAGGGTCTAATAAATGGCAGCGTAGGATGAATCGGCTTTGTTTTCTAGTAGCACGAGGCTACTGACTTGTGTTCATCATAATTCATTACATTGAGTAACAGTGCTCGTGCAATAGCCAATAAGTGTGACATCAACATGATCCTTATCTTTCTATATGGTCTGATAAATCATACTACTTTGTGTGAAGAAACTGACTATGCTATTCTTCTCATATTTACATTTATTTAGTTCCATGACTTTGTCAATTGCAGCACCAAACTTCTGTTTCAGTTGAGGTGTTCGTCTTGTCATACTCCGTTTTTATTTAGTCCACGTATTAGCTTTGGTCAAAGCCAAGCTTTGTAAACTTTGACAAAGTTTATAAACAAAAGTATTAACATATACAATGACAAATCAAAACCATTAGATTCATTATTGAATGTACTTTCACATCATCTAGATTTGTTATGGTAAATGTTTATATTGTTTTCTATAAACTTGGTCAACCTTTATGAAGTTTGACTTCAGTCAAATCTAATATGCAGAGTAAATAAAAACGGAGGGAGTACTACCCATAGAATGTGGACCAGAGTCCGAGTTTCACTGAGTTAGTAATTGTCTTGCTTTCTTTTCTTATAGATTCGATGGTGGGTAACTAGATAGAGTTCAGACTACTTGATGCTGCTTCATTAGGGCGAATGTCTTGAATGGATGCATAAGAGAACTGTCATCCTGCATACCTGCTTCCTGTTTGAAGAACTTATCAGAAAACTGCAATAGCTAAATGGTTTGCCTCTTATGTTTCTCTTTCAGGTTAGAGAACAAGAATTCGATGTGAATTTTTGGATCAAATCCCTGAATTCTCTTACTTGGGTTGAAATACTACGCCAGGTTCTGGTTGCTTCAGGTTTTGGTTCAGATCATCATATGCTGAATCGGAATTTCTTTAACAAGGTACTTAATGAGACACCTCATTATTCTAGATCTAACACTTGTATGTGGGTGTGCACGCCTTTCAGGTTACAGCTACCAATATTTGTATATATGCTGTAGCAATAGATCCCCCCTACAAGTACTTCTATTATGTTTCAAAGTAACATATATCCTTTTATTCAATTATAGGAGAAAAATCAAATGGTTAAATATGGGTTACGTCCTCGTACACTGAAAGGTGAATTGTTTACACTATTGTCTAAGAAAGGAAGCGGTGGGTTAAAGGTTGCTGAACTTGCCAAATCACCACAGGTAGTATCAGAAACAAACTGTTCATATTGATGATAGCTGGCCTTCTGTATATACTTTTGGTTGAGTATCTCCGTGGCATTTACTTGATTGTTCTCTTCAGATTATTGGTCTTAATCTCTCTGGCGCATCAGAAGTAGAGCAGCTTATTTTCTCAACTCTCTCTAGTGACATCACATTGTTTGAGAAGATTGCGCCTTCTGCATATCGTCTCCGTGTTGATCCTCGGATTAAAGGAAAAGAAGATCCTAGATCAGATACCGAGGATTCTGGAACTGTTGATGATGATGGGGATGCTAGCAGCAGTGGTGATGAATCTGATGGTCCACAAGAGAGTTATCCTGAGCATGAAAGTAGAATTGTCAGGTGGAGACAGAAAAACGTACATAAAAATATGAATAAATGCAGTGAAATTGATGAAAGTTATTCCGGAGAACGATGGCTTCTGGGGTTGATGGAAGGCGAGTACTCAGACCTAAGCATCGATGAGAAGCTGGATTGCTTGGTTGCTTTGATAGATGTTGTTTCTGGTGCTGGTTCTGTTCCAAGGCTTGAGGTAACCTTCACTCTCTTCCGGTATATTTCAATTGCAACATCTCATCTTTGTTCAAGGCATCATTGCTTAAGCCTTACTCCCTCCTATCCAAATAAGTGTAGCAGTTTTGAGCTAAGGTTAGTTCAACCTTAGTTCAAAAGTGCGACACTTATTATGGATCGGAGGGAGTACTGAACTTGCAAAACGACCATCTAGGACTCAAAGGATCATTATTGTTTTTCATTATTGTTAATGTTGCCCTGTATGAAGTAATCTGGCTGACTATAGTGCTCTGTCTTGGTAATGTAACTACATAGATAGTTTGGATGTTCTTAGAAGTGATCAGATGAGATAAGAGAGCAAGGTCTCATTTTTAGAAGATTATGGCATTATTTCAGCTTTTTCTTTTAAATCATCCAAACCCATGAACCATTTATGCAAATTTACCTCCACTGAATTTTCTTCTTCTGTTGATGTGCTTTATTCACTTCTCCACAACTAACATAAATGATCGCACTTATAATTGATTATCCTAAGTTCGTAACTACACTATGATTGTGTCTCCTTACGGCTTAGCCAGAATTAGGAGAAATGGACATTTTAAGTAGATACTACTTTCATTAGGATATGTATATGGACATCTGAAGTGGATAGTGCCTGCCTTAGGTTACCGTATAACTCATTTGAAGTATTCGAAGTGAAAATACATACAATAGCCAGTGCCATTTCTCAGTTGTTGGGAAACTTAATCTTGGATAACTTTGTTGTGTTCACGTTCCAAGTTAAAGCTCAGCCTTCATACAAATGTTCTATCCTCTATTTGTATGCCCTGTTGGAAAGCTGCAGAATCTTATATTATTGTTTTCTACCTTTCATAGGAACCACAAAGTGTCCTGTCTAACATACAGAGAGCACAGTCGCATGCCTCAGGTGGGAAGATAAAGAAGTGTACAAGAACCATTTATCAATCTAGTGATGAGTACTTAAATAGACCAGGAAGCTCGCACAGTTTTGATTCTTCTATGCAAGGACAGTCAGGAACCCTGAGGAGTCAGGATTACATTGCCGACTCTGGAGCTAACGAATCACCCACAGGATTTGCACATCAGCCACAAATTGTTCTCTTAGGATCAGATCGCAGATATAACAATTACTGGCTCTTCCTTGGTCCTTGTAGAGCAGATGATCCAGGGCACCGTAGGGTTTACTTTGAGTCCTCAGAAGATGGTCACTGGGAAGTGATAGATTCACCACAGGTTGCCCACCTGCTTAATTTGCGTAGCATCTAAATTTGCCTCTTATTTAATCACTTGAGGTTAAACTTCACAAATAAAGTTACTGGCTCTTTTTTTGTTTGCATTGCAGGATTTACTCTCGCTGTTGTCTGTCCTAGACATCAGAGGCACCAGGGAAGCTTATCTTCTTGCATCAATGAAAAAGAGGCAATCATGTCTTTTTGAAGGCATGAAAAAACACTTGGAAGATGGGTGTGTAGTTGCGCTCACAGCATCATCTGATTCTTCTCGTTCCGAGACAAGCAGTGGAAACAGATATTCACCCAAGCCAAGTAGTGGAGATGGAGCTTCACCCCTATCAGACATTGACAGTGCTTCTGTTCCAACATATCTAGCTGGTAATCTTCAAAATGCATCATCTGCAATAGGAATTGAAGTTGGGAGGAGAAGTGATGAGAAGATGTTGAAGTGGGAAAGGTTGCAAGCGTTGGATAAATGGATCTGGACTTCTTTTTATTCTTCCCTCACTGCTGTTAAGTGTGGGAAGAGATCATTTAAGGAATCACTTGTTCATTGTGAAAGTTGTCATGATCTGTATTGGAGAGATGAAAAACATTGCAGAATATGCCACTCTACTTTTGAGGTTGGTTTTGATCTTGAAGAAAGATATGCTATACATGTGGCAACATGCAGGGAGCCTGAGGATTTGTACGATGTGCCAAATCATAAAGTTCTTCCTTCGCAGCTACAGGCACTTAAAGCAGCCATTCATGCTATTGAGGTGAGTACTAGAACATGGTTGTTCTCCGCAGAGTTTAGTGTCTGGGATCTACTTCGTTAAGAAACTATGATACATGGTGACTCAAAGTTGAGTTATGTTGCTGTATTGGATCGCCAGTCACTTGTTTGATCACAAATAGCATATGTACTCCCTCCGTTCTGATTTACTCGTCGTGGTTTTAGTTTAAATTGAACTAAAACCACGACGAGTAAATCGGAACGGAGGGAGTATTTCATAGCAGCTTCTTAATCATATTTTTTCCTCATTTTGTGTGCGCTGATGTAGGCACGCATGCCTACGGCAGCTTTCGCTGGTTTGTGGATGAAGTCTTCGCACAACCTGTGGGTTAAGCGGCTGCGACGAACATCATCATTACCCGAGCTTTTGCAGGTCAGTATCTTTTTCCTGTTTACATCGTAATATCAGAACATCCATTCAGTTTCAGGTAATTTATTGTTTTGCCATGTTTCTTCCCTGCAGGTTCTTGTTGATTTTGTTGGGGCAATTGATGAGGATTGGTTGTACCAAAGCTCATCAGCAGTAAGCTTTAGTTCATATCTGGATGACATTACTGTATACTTCCAAACGATGCCACAAACGACGTCTGCAGTTGCACTCTGGGTTGTCAAATTGGATGCTCTCATTGCACCTGATTTGGCACAAGCTGATTCTTGCAGAGGATTAGGCAAAGGGTCCATACAGACAAGTATGTATTTGGCTGATTCTCAATATTATCTACTCCCTCCGTTCCGATGAATAAGGCGTATTTCGTTTCGTTAAGACAAGACATTGACCAACAATTACTCTTTTAATATTTGATTTATGTGATACAAAATCACTATCATAACAAAGTACTTCCAAATACGAATCTAGTGACACAAATTTCAGGTTATATAACTTTGTATTTATGGAGTAATTATTGGTCAATGCATGTCTTAACGAAGGCATGATGAGCTTGCAAAACGATCTTATATTATGGGACGGAGGGAGTACAATCACTGCCTTTAATCCTATGAAGCACTTGCGTTTGAAATTATTATCAGAACATCAGCCTGGAACATAAATGATCACACGAGCCCAGCAATTCTTCAACAGTACCAGTACTAGAAACAGTATTAGGGAAACCTTTATCTGATATATATGCCATTTGTGACTGTATGCCATCCTCGTGTGTGGCTATACTATTCATTCTAGCTACTCCAGAATTTTGATGCTAACATTTTTTTCAGTGTTGGGTCATTCCTCCAATAATATTTTGTGTATTATATAATGCAGGAGCGTAGGCATGCTTGAGATAGCTAGGAAGGGACTAGATGGATTATTTTGTGTGGTGCCCCAGCTGCCACCACTCTTTTTTTTTGCATCAGTTTCAATCTTCCGATTGATGCCCGAGCTTTTTCTCGAGGCGAGACGAGCATGATGCCCTTTTTTTTTGCCTTCATCTTGGTGCCTTCAGCTTTGAGGTTATGATCTTGAACTCTGCAGAAGCCACGGCATCTCCGTAGGATGGTGTGTACAATAATGTAAACACTAAGAAATTCTTTGTTAATAATCATTGCTCCGGCTTTGTAATTTCCTTTTTGTACTTGAAGTGGTCAGCGAGGCACCTGACTGGATAACACAATACCTATTTTCATGGAATAGAAGGGCCATATAGATCTTTTTGCCAGTTTGCTAGGTTGGGTAGGTAGGTAGGTCTTCTCGTTGCAGGAGAACATGGCGCCCCACTGTGCTACTTTGTGCGTTCCCGTTGTGCTTCAGGACATTGTAGAGCTTGTCTGCTATTGGTATTTCTCGCGTTGCATAGTTTCGATCTTTATATCCGTGGGTTTGCCGCCAGGGCACTTCATGTTTTTATTCCTAATCACTAAAGGACTCGGAGAAAATTAATTAGAGACAGGATGAAGCCTGAAATGAGCATCGATTTTGCCGAACGCAGCCAGTTCAGAAATAGTTTATAAGGACCGTACGCATTTTTTGGTCAACTTTGACTAAATAAAGTCAACTTTAACTAAACTTCTATGCCGCCCAGCTTATATATTGGTATAATTGAAAGTCAAAACATATCTCAAAATGTGTACGAACCTTGTGAACAGAAAATGCAGCTGAAAGGATTTTTCACTAGGTTCCTTATTATAAGAGAAATTAAATCCAGTAGTTCCTGTATAATCTTCTTTCCGAACCCACCTTGACTCTATAAGCGAGCCTACGCAACGACCGAGTGCAAGGCAATGGCTGTGTTTGATGATCGACACTCTTTCACATGAGGCTTTTGTCAACCTATCGGTATCCCTATTGGGTATGGGTGATATGGTGGGCAAGAAGACAGGTGATCGACGAGAAAATATATCAACCCCCTTCGGCTACACATCATTTTATAAACAGGTTCATTGCTGAACTTGAGATGGTACAACAAAAACATACAACGACTCAGACCAGGCCTATGATCACATGTACGAGACCAAAGGCACCACTACAGGGTTTTGCAAAAATAGGCTTGACAGGTGCAGTGTGTAGGGACGTTGTAGGTCTCTATCTCGGAAGTTTGTGGAGGGAGTGACTAACGTTGCAACATTGGAAGCAAGATTTGTTTCTTCAGAACTTTGTTGTTGCATCGGATTAAAAGCAGGTGATTAATGATATCGACAAAGGGACTGGTAACAGGTATAGGAACATCATCGAAGAGGTCAAGCAGCGAGCAACCAGTTTTAATTGTATTTTCAGCTTTGAAGGTTGAGTGGTGAATGTAGATGCAGATGGACTAACTCTCTCGAGCAGGGGCGCCACTTGTGGTTGGGCCACCCCCATGATTAATTTTGTATTCCACTCTTGTGTTTTTTTAATCAATAAAACTTAGCTTTTACCCCTAAAAACCCATTTTGTCAATAAAATAAAGTAACACCTACCCTCTCGTTTAGGGTAACCTACTCCGCCGACGATCCAGATTTCCAACACGAGTCTTCTCATTTTCTACCTTCGATCTCCTCCTTGGACCTTGGAAAGTGAAGCGAGATTGTTGTCTCATTGGGCTTACAACCCTAGCCATGGAGGGGGCTAGCTCTCCATCGGTGGCGAGGGGTGCGATGGAGGAGAACTTAGAGAGATGCTGAAACACCTTGATTTGAAAGATGAGGAACTTGATTATGTTGTGATTGGGAAGGAGTAGGTGAGAATTTTGAGAAGGAGGCACAGTGGTTGGCGAACAGCCGCCTCAACACAGACCGCCTGTTTAGCGTTGTGCAATGTTTGAGACTGAAACTTGTGTGTGGTTTAGCCCAAAAACCAAAATACCAGGAGGCATGCGAGAACTTATTTAGCTTCGAGATGTTCTGTCTAGGCGATTGGGAGAAAGTGGTGCATGGTGGTCCTTGGCTATTTAGGGGCTATATATGGACTCATCGAGAGGGTCATGATGGGCGTACTGATCCGTCCTTGATCACTTTAGATGGTTTATATGTTTGGGCACAAATTCATAAAGTTCTAGATATTTATCGGCATGTGGCTGCTGTAGATTAGCTGGCAAGGAGAATTGGGTAAGTTAGAGAGATTCAGTTGTTGCCTATTTTGTATTATGATGGTGATTATGTTCGGGTGTGTGCGCAAGTACTCACCAATAAACCACTCACTTGTTTTACTTCATTGACTATGTAAGGAGAAGAAAGTGTCTGCTGCAAGTTAGTATGAGAAGATCCCTTTCTTTTGCCAAGTATGTGGGCCGATGGGATGTATGCATAAGAAGTGTGGAGATGGGGTCGGGTAGCCTAACGATAGCAGTATGGGTCCTGGATGATAACACAAAGATGGACTGCTTAGTATGTCGTGCCATCAGGAGGTATGAGAGCTCCCATGGGTAGCCGTGGCCGAGGGCATGCTAGGTCTGGCTGAGGTAATTCTGCACTAATACGAACTCTGCATGATGCAGACTTGGGAGATAATGAAGATCCGGGGACACGCCGTCGAGCTAACTGAAGAAAACTGATGAGGAAGAGGTGGAGGACCATGATGGTGATTCGGTCAAGAGGATGCTCGATCTATCTATGGTTCTAGCAAATGGGAAGGAGGGGGAGGGCTAAAGGAGATCATTTGGAGAGCTCTTACCCCCCCCCCCCCACAGGCATATGTCTCTCCGAGTGATCATAAGAGAGCGGAGAAAGGCGCATCACCAAAAAGAACAACAAATTGACATTATCAGCGTCCGCCCTCGGGATGGAATGCCCTGCCCAATGAATACATTATGCTAGAACTACAGCGGGCTGGGCGACCTTGCGGCGGTTTGAGAACCCCGCGATCTCGTGTAGGAGTGTGCGCCGACGATGCTTTGTGTAGTGGAGACAAAAATTGCGAAGTATTGGATGGGAGGTGTGGTGGGAACTTTGGGTTTTAATAGTGCATATGGAGTAGGCAGTTCGTGGAGAAGTGGTGGTTTGTGTGTTTATTGGAAGAACTCGGTTGCTCTGTCGCTTAGAAAACTTTCTCAGTATCATATTGATATGGAGGTGAAAGAAGGGGACAAGGATCCATGGTGGATGACGTGTTGCTATGATGAAGCTGACAAAAACCTGAGATACAAGACTTGAGACATGATGAGAATTCTTCATGCTGATGAATCGGGCTTGTCGTGGCTTTGTATTGGTGATTTTAACGAGGTATTGTGACGGGAACAACATATGGGCCTAATGAGAGCGTGTGGTTGTAAATTCAAAAATTTCGGGAAGTCGTGGATTTTTGTGGTCTCTCGGATATTGCCTATACATGGATGGATTGGAACTTAGAGAAAAAGGTGGCAAGAGGACATTACTGATGGGTACGTTTGGATCATGCACCTACGAACAATGAATGATTCAGCCGATTTCCATTTGCATCATTTTTCTGATGTTAAGTTGGACCATTCCCCTATTCTCTTATGAATGAGTTGGAAGTATGCAACAAAAGGATATCAATAGCCAGACCTTTTCATAGGTGTAGGGGAACAATTGTAGCCATTTCGATGAGTAAGAGTGTCGAACCCAATGAAGAAAAAAATGTAGAATTAATATTCTCTCATGTTCTATCAACCACTAATACAACTCTACACACACTATGTTGGAAATATGCCCTAGAGGCAATAATATTTGTGTTATTATATTTCCATGTTCATAGTTAAAGACTTTATATTCTATGCTATAACTGCTACGATCCTGGAATATGCGATTCAGTGGAAAACTCATACGCACGTGTGGAATGATAAACATTTAAATAAAAGGTTCCTAGTCTTGCCTCTAGGACTAGCTCAAGTGTTGTTGGTGATCACGTTTTTTGGATCTTAGGATACCGTTGAGTGTAAACGATAGTCCTAAAACAAGATTGAGATTATGATGTTGGAAGAACGACCATATTGAATCGACCCAGACTTGTTTGTTATGAATTTAGTTTATATCGTCTGTAATCAATTGTAATAACACAGAGTGTTAACATGTGATTTTGCTTCTTAGACCATGAGAGTATCGTAGTCACTTCCTACCGTACGTGGAATTTGGGGTTGCTCAAACGTCACCTTTAACACGGTGATCATAACAAAAACTTACAGGCTCATCGAAAAGTTTGGCAAGGGACTAGATAGCTTGAGAGTGGGATTTGCTCCTCCGACGATGAAGAGATATTCTTAGGGCCCTCTTGGTGTGACGGCATTCATCATCGTCTGGCCAGACACAGGTGACTACGTCATGGGGGTGCCGGAACACGATAACGAGAAAGAAGAACAAAACTGGTAACGAGGATACGGTATAATGAACATGTGATGACTCAGGAGGATACCGATGCATCCTGGGTTTTGTGAAGTATCGCGAAGCAAAGGGAACATCACATGATAACCAAAGTTTCACTCGAATATCATTCGTGTGCTCATATGGATCGATATTGACGTCCACGGTTCCGCTACCGGTCATTGAACGAACAGTTTTGTTCATGTCTATGAGTTAATGAACCTAAAGGATCACAAGCTTAAGGCAATCACGATCTACAGAGTGTTAGTAGGACGGGGGTGATGAGAATATATTTGTGGAGTTGTTTCATAAATATTTGAAATAGTTTCGATAGGATCAGGAAGTGTTTCGGGGTCACCGGAAGGGTTTCAGGAAGTATTGGGCAATACCGGGTATTACCAATAATTAATATTGAAAGTGTGTTATATCAACTAGAGGGGGTGAATAGGTGATTTTTACAAATTCGTCACTGAGGAAATACTACTTGAGGAATTTGCTAAGTGACGAAATACAAGCAGCGGAATAAGTACTCAGGTGTAAGCATTACATGGCAATAACACAGTCATCATGACGATATCAAACAAGCACAGAGCACAGGTAGCGTGTAAACAGGATAAGCAGACAGAAGACAAGATGACTACAGAATCTGGGTTGAGGAAATTGAGAAAGTCTTCAAACAGTAACGATCAAGTTCAACAATAAGTAAGCGAGGAAATGAAAGTGTCGAGGAAATAGAACCAGTAGCTCGGTAAAGACAGTGATTTGGTAGACCAGTTCCAACTGCTGTGGTAGTTGTACGTCTAGTTGGAGTGGCTTGCTATTTAAACCAAAGGACACATAGTCCCAGGACACACAGTCCTTACCGTATTCTCCTTGAGGTAAAGTCACACAGACCTCGCCCAATCACTCGTGGTAAGTCTTCAGGTGACTTCCAAACCTTCACAGACTAGGTCACTGATACGTTTCCAACGTATCTATAATTTTGATTGTTCCATGCTGTTATATTATCATTCTTGGGTGTTTTATAATCATTTTATATCATTTTTTGGTACTAACCTATTGACATAGTCCCAAGTGCCAGTTGCTGTTTTTTGCATGATTTTTACATCGCAGGAAATCAATACCAAACGGAGTCCAAACGCAGCGAAACTTTTTGTGGATTTTTTGGACCAGAAGACATCCAGTGGGCCGGAGAAGCGCCGGGGGGGGGGGGGGGGTGTGCTCCGAGCACAACCCACCAGGGCGTGCCTGGAGGCCCAGGCGCGCCCTGGTGGGTTGTGCCCACCTCGGGTGCCCCCCATCGCCTCTTTGCTCTATTAATACCCCAATATTCCAGAAACCCTAGGGGAGTCGACGAAAATCAATTCCAGTTGCCGCAAGTTCCAGAACCACCAGATCCAATCTAGACACCATCCCGGAGGGGTTCATCATGTCCATTAGTGCCTCTCCGATGATGCGTGAGTAGTTCTTTGTAGACCTATGGGTCCGTAGTTAGTAGCTAGATGGCTTCCTCTCTCTCATTTGATTCTCAATACAATGGTCTCTTGGAGATCCATATGATATAACTTTTTTTGCGGTGTGTTTGTTGGGATCCGATGAACTTTGAGTTTATGATCAGATCTATCTTTTTATCCATGCAAGTTATTTGAGTCTTCTTTGATCTCTTATATGCATGATTACTTATAGCCTCGTATTTCTTCTCCGATATTTGGGTTTTGTTTGGCCAACTTGATCTATTTATCTTGCAATGGAAAGAGGTGCTTTGTGATGGGTTCGATCTTACGGTGCTTGATCCCAGTGACAGAAGGGGAACCGACACGTATGTATCGTTGCTATTAAGGATAACAAGATGGAGTCTATTTCTACATAAATAGATCTTGTCTACATCATGTCATCGTTCTTATTGCATTACTCCGTTTCTCCATGAACTTAATACACTAGATGCATGCTGGATAGTGGTCGATGTGTGGAGTAATAGTAGTAGATGCAGGCAGGAGTCGGTCTACTAATCTTGGACGTGATGCCTATATAGATCATTGCCTGGATATCGTCATGATTATCTGAAGTTCTATCAATTGCCCAACAGTAGTTTGTTCACCCACTGTTTGCTATTTTTCTCGAGAGAAGCCACTAGTGAAATCTACGGCCTCGGGTCTCTTCTTCATTGTATTTGCCTTTGCGATCTATTTTCCGTTGCTTTTATTTTCAGATCTATTAAACCAAAAATACAAAAATACCTTGCTGCAATTTATTTTATTTGGTGTTCAATCTATCAATATTTATAACTCTCTCACGTTCGCTTGCCTATTTCTGGCGCCGTTGCCCAAAAGGGATTGATAACCCCTTTAACACGTTGGGTTGCGAGTATTTGTTATTTGTGTGCAGGTGTTGTTTACGTAGTGTTGCTTGGTTCTCCTACTGGTTCGATAACCTTGGTCTCATCACTGAGGGAAATACCTACCGTTGCTGTGCTGCATCATCCCTTCCTCTTTGGGGAAATACCGACGTAGCTTCAAGACCGCATCAGTCACCCAACGACGACAATTCCTCTTGGATGCTCTAGACCTTGATGCCCAACCGTCTGGAAGATGCATAGTCTTCAAAGGTAACAAGCGTCGATTCTACACAGGAACAATCTCTTCAGTGATGCTCAATCACTTTGGGTTTTAGGTGTTGGGGTTTTGGGTTTTTCCTCACTGATGATTTTCTCTCAAAGTCCTCGGAGGATGGGATGCTCTAAATGACAAATGTCAGTTTTTCTCGGAGCAGCCAACCAGCTAGTGGTTGAGGGGCGGCGACTATTTATAGCCGGGGAACAACCCGACATGATAAGACATAAATGCCCCTTAATGATATGACCGCTAGGTGGATAAGATATTTGGGACAGCTGGCGAGTAGCACAGCAACGGTTGAAAATTTGAGCTCTCAAATTCCTCATGGCTGATGTGACCTTCAATAGAAAAACGATGGAGCGAATAATTTTCTCAATCTTTCACACTACAGTGTCACCTGAAACGACGTGACGCTCGCGACCTTGTAGATGCAATCACCATGGAAACAACACGCACACAGAGAGAAGAAATACGTGGACGATCTTCAGCAGACCAGCGAAAATTGAATTTCTAGAATCAATCTCACACCAAAACACAAAGCCTCAAGAGCTATTCAACAAATATCAAACGGCGGCTCGAAGATACCCCGAGTTCCCGATCTGTTCATCTCTGGAAAATAACGTCAAACAAAAGCTATCCCGTACACGGCCGAAGCCGACCTTTTATATAGGCGAGAAAAACGACCAGGCAAAACCGACTTAAACAAGAAAAATACTACACAGACTCTCTCTCTCCTATCTTCCTAATCACATCTTAACTAATTTGATTATCCGGCACGTTGATCACAAAAGACAAAACGGACTAGTACTTATTGGAAAGGAAACGAACTAGGACTAAGAAGGAAAACACATGCATCCTCCTGAGTCCTTAACTTGCATCTTCTCCTCCGTATCATGATTGCATGGGGTTCGGAAAGTGGGCTTCACTTCCTTCAGCTGTACAATTTGAAACGTCATCATGCTAATCTGTAATACCTGTATCTCCGGAGCTATGTGTGTCATGGCCAGACTTTGTTTATGTATTGAATGGATAGTACAAATTGATTTCTTTTTTCAGTGTGTTTAGCTGGTACGACATACTTCTCCGGCAATGAAACATTTGTCTCCATAGGCAGTGTCACAACATCCTATCTCCTTTGAAAGAAAACCGTCCTCGGTTTTGACTTAGGCCTTGCAGATTTCTTCTTGAACACCTCTACAGTACACTTTATATTCTGTGCATCCTTAGGAAAAATAGCATAGAACTCACCCTTATGCATAAAAGTGTACCTGTTTGTTCGCCCCTGATGAAGTGCGTTAACATCATGCTGCCACGGACGCCCCAAAATAAGGTGACAAACATGTAGTGGCATAACGTCACACTCCACCTTATCAATATAGCCATCAACAAAAAAAGGAACCTTCACCCTGTGGGTTACCTTCACTTTACCCACATCATTGATCCACTTGATATAGTATGGTTTTGGGTGCTCCCAAGTTGGCAAAGAAAGAGACTCCACCACATCCTTGCTAATCATGTTGCTAGCACTGCCACCATCTATTATAAGTTTGCACACTTCTCCCTTGATGGTACACGCAGTTTGAAAAATACTCCGTCGTTGTCCTGGTTCAAAAATGACCTTGTCATCTCGCTGGACCTTATGTGCTAGCAAACTCTCCATATCAGGATCATCTTGAGGATAACATAGTATGGTATCACCATGACCTCTTTCAATTCCATCCTCTAACTTAGGCATCTCATCGTCAGATTCTGAAATATATTCTGCATCAACAAGTAGAACCCTTCGTTGATTGGAACATTTATGCTTCCTGTTGTCGGTGTACAAAAGAAGGGACGCATCTTTGTACCCCTTTACCTGTGCACGGACAGTCGGAGCCGCGCCCACGGCCGCACCAAGCAGAGCAGGGGAGGTGAACCAAGGTAAAACCAAAGCTCAAGATAGCCAAGGCAACGCCAAGGCCAAGGACACAAAGAAGCAGAAGGATGAAGCAGGCCCCCCCGGCAAGACCCTTGCCGGGGCAGCCTCAGCAGCCCCGACAAGACCCTTGCCGGGGCGGCTCGCCCCCACGAGCGGAACGCACCACCCTTGAGCCCACGGTTTCCAACACCATCAACTACGTTGGGCCAGGGCTCGGGAGGCACCTCCGTGGTGGCATGCAGATCTTTGTGAAGACAAGGAATATTCAAGATCAGATGAGGATTGGAAGACAACGATCCTCGGCAAGATCCTTGCCGAGGAAAGCCACGAGATCTTGCCGGGGACGACAGCACGCCATGGCAAGACCCTTGCCGGGCCACCCGGCAAGGCCCTCGCCAAAGGCGCCAGCGGGGCCGCCTCCAGGCCCGTACCAACCAAGTCTCCACCGCCGTTCGCATGCAGCTGCCAGCCCAACCAGCTGGGCAGGCACCTGCGTGGCAACATGCAGTTTCTAGGCCAACTCAGCACACGCCTATGTGGCAACATGCAGATCTTCGTGAAGGCTCCACCACCGCGCCACCTCAGCTGCCTGCCTGCCTACATGGCGCCGCACGCATCGCTGGCCAGGGCGCATGTCGAAGCGAGGAGGAGCGGCGACGGACGGGACGGGCCTCACTCCCGCCCCCGATAAAGCTAGGGGACACCTCAGCGGCGCATTAAATGCGTCTTGTCCTATAATGCGAGCGATAAGCTCGCAATACTGTACGCCTTTCCACCTCCTGTATGCCACTGTGGCAGCCCCTTTCGACTATAAAAGGAGGCCCATGGCATACTGGAGGGGGATTCGGCTCTTTGGAACCACACACCCATCGTAGCTAGTTCGAGAGCTCAAGAACTCTCTGAAATACATCCACCAAAGCAGGACTAGGGTTTTACGCATCCTCGCGGCCCGAACCTGGGTAAACGATCCTTGTGCTGGTTACTAATCCCGCTCTTCTCGCAACCCTGCGCCCCGGCAACCGTAGTAGGGATTCTTGTGATCCCATAGGTGTCGTTCCACACCGACATCTTTGGCGCGCCAGGTAGGGGGCGCAATTGTGAGAATCTGGTCTAGTAGTTAGCCAAGTAGTTCTTCATCGCCATGGCTCCCAAGAAGAAGACGGCCACGGCGATCGGCTCGTCGGGAGCCGAACGGCCCGTGCCAGTGCGAGCGAGCAGCGGACCGGTCGCGGACAGGACCCGGGCCGCGGTCCGTGAGCACCAGCATCGCCCTGGTAGTCAAAGTCTGGCGAGCGGCGTCGTCCGTGCACCGGACGACTGGCCGCACGTCGCCAGATCCAAAGACGAGTTGGGCCCCCCCGCAGGCGGCGCGGGGCCCTCCAGGAGTGTCGTTGTGCCACCCCCGGGCGGCGCAGCCACCTCCAAGACGCCCACGCCGGCGCCCACAGCGTGCTCTTTCCAGGGTGCGCACAACGAGCAGCGTCACCACGCTGAAGACCCCAGACACCGCAGTGGGAAGAACCCTGTGCATCGTCCGCGGGACGAAGGAGTCCAGCATGCCCGCCGAAGCGCTGACGAAAATGGCACGCAGCCGCTGGGCCATGGTAGAGCTCCTTCTAACGTAGTTAGAAGTCGAAGCGCGCCGTGGTCCACGCAACTTTCGCCACCACCCACGCCAGCAGAAGCCTTGGCGCGCGCGCAGCTACTCCTCGACTTCCCTCCGGCTGCGGAGAAGCTTGATGAATGAAGAGCCACCATCCGGAGCCTCGTTGCCGTCGCCAACAATGACCCGCGACCGGCGGGGCCCTCGGGTCGGCGCTCCGTCGAGCCACCGCATGTCGACGGTGGGAGGCCCGGGGGTGCTGCGGTCATGGTGCACTCCCCTCCTCCACGCCAGCCGTCGCGAATGACAGCTCGTCATGACGACGCTTGCGACAACATCTCCATAGCGTCGTCCGACCCGTGGACTTACCGCGACCAGCGCCAAGTTCTTCGAGAACGAGCTCACGAAGATGCTCGAACCACTATCGAGCGCCGGCGCGATACGCGCCACCAGTCGGACAAGCGGGCAGGACCCGCTATAGACCACCCAGCACCGGGAAACTCCGGTGGCCTACCTTACAAGGTGGGTTGCCCAGCTTTTACCCGTGGGCTGCGGCAGTTCCAGTGGCCATCCCACCGCACGTTCAAGCCCGACGTTGGCGAGAAGTACAACGGCAAGACCCACCCGTCGGAGTTCCTTAGCATCTACACCATCGCGATGCAAGCTGCAGGAGCTCGCGACGACAAGGTGCTCGCCAATTACTTCCCGTTGGCACTGAAACCCAACGTCATGTCTTGGTTGATGCACTTGCCGGTGGATTCCATTTCTTCTTGGTCGGACCTGTGTCATGAGTTCGTTGGTGCCTTCACTGGAGGCCACCAAGCTCACGGCCAGGCGAGTGATTTGCATATCATTCCCAGAAGGAAGGGGAAACCCTGCGCAAGTACATCCAGAGGTTCAGCCGGGTGCAGTACAACATCCCCGACGTTCATCCCGCCGCTGTGATCAGCGCGTTCCACCAGAACGTGCGCAACCGCAAGATGTGCGAAGAGCTGGCGATGAACAAGGTTAAGGATGTGGCCGAACTTTATGTTCTGGCCGATAGATGCGCCCAGGCTGAAGAGGGAAGGAAGTACCCCGACGAAGACGCCGGTGCGGAAACCGACTCTACTGATGAAGACACCGCCGCCCCAACGAAGAAGGGCCAACGTCGCAATAGGAAATGAAAGGGCAAGGCCGTGCTTGCCGTCGAGGGATCCGACAGCACCGGCGCCGCCAAGAAGACCAAGGCAGACGATCTCGGCAAGGAGATTGCCGGGTGTGCCGCCTGCCGGGCCTTGGCTGCTGCTGACAAGCCAGGAAGCTCCGACAAGCAGTACTGCAAGATCCATCGCACCAAAGGCCACGACCTCCAGAACTGCCGACAAGTCGAGCTGCTTGCTGAGAAGCAAAAAGCTGAGTACGAGAGGCGGGACAAGGAGAAGGACCAGGATGGTGCTGAGGGATCCGGCAAGAAGCGTGGCGGCCAAGGAGGCCGCCGCGGCAAGGACAACCAGCAAGAGAGGCCCGCTCGGGGCCGCGACAAGAAGCAAGAAGATGATGACCATGACGAGGACGACGAGTCCGGAGAACAAGAGTTCCAGAAGGCTACGGAGGCCATGTGCGTCGACGGTGGTGCCTCGCTGCATACTTCTCACCGCCAGCTTAAACAGTGGGCGCGTGAGATTGCAATAGCGGAGCCCTCGTTCGACACTCAGAAGCCACTGAAGTGGTCCATCGCGCCCCTCATCTTTGACGCCGAGGATCACCCTGACCGCACGACTGCGGTCGGGTGTTTGCCGTTCTTGGTTTCACCAACAATACGCAACCTCAAGGTGAACAAGATGCTGGTTGACAGCGGGGCCGTCCTGAGCTTGATCTCGCCCGTTGTGATCAAAAGGCTGCAAATTCCTGATGGAGACCTCGAGGAAACGGGCACGTTTGAGTTGGTCAACCCGGGAAGGAGCCAGCCGAAGGGGAAGGTCACACTGCCTGTGACATTTGGAGGCGAGCTGAACTACAGGACGGAGAGGATTGTCTTCGACGTAGCCGATATTCCCTTGCCCTACAACGGGATCCTTGGCCGCCCGGCACTAGCCAAGTTCATGGCGGCGTCACACTACGCCTACAACATGCTGAAGATGCCCGGGCCGTTGACCATCATCTCCGTCCCCTCCAACAAGAAGGACGTGCTGATTTGCGCCAACCAACTCTACCGAGAAGCAGTTGCAGCAGCTGCCGCCAAGGCACTTGCTCCTGCCGCTGAAGCCACGGGAGGGAAGAAGAAGACCGATAAGACCTCTCGCACCCACTCCGGCAAGCGCACCTCTTCGGAGTGTTGTGCTACCGTCGAGGACGCGCCAGAGAGCTCCACCGACAGGAACAAGAAATCCAGAGCTGCGCCGGCAGAAACCAAGAGGGTGCCCATCAAGGAGGATGGCACGGGAGGGGCTTTCATCATAAGCTCCACCCTTGACAGCAAATAGGAAAGCGCGCTCATCGCCTTCCTGCGGGCGAATGTCGATGTGTTTGCATGGCAAGCATCCGACATCCCCGGCGTTCCCAGGGAGGTGATTGAGCACCATCTTGCTGTCTGTCCTCATGCACGACCCGTCAAGCAGAAGGTCAGGAAGCAGGCTTTGGAACGACACGAGTTCATCACAGAGGAGATCAGGAAACTGGAAGCAGCAGGCTTGGTGAGAGGAGTACTCCATCCGACGTGGTTGGCCAATCCAGTGGTTGTGCGCAAGGCAAATGGGAAGTGGAGGCTGTGTATTGACTACACAGATATCAATAAAGCTTGTCCTAAGGACCCCTTCCCGTTGCCGCGCATCGACTAGATTGTTGACTCCACGGCCGGCTGTGATCTTCTGTCATTCCTCGATGCCTACTTGGGCTACCACCAGATCTTCATGACGAGAGAAGACGAAGAGAATACGACATTCATCACCCCATGTGGTATGTACTGCTTTTTAAGGATGCCCTTCGGGTTGAAGAGTGCTGGTTCAACATTCGCAAGAGCAGTCCAAATTGGTTTTGAACCCCAGCTACATAGAAATATGGAAGCATATATGGATGACATAGTGGTCAAAACCAAGAACAGGGCAACCCTTGTGCAAGACTTAGAAGAGACATTTGCCAACCTGCGCAAGATCAACCTCAAGCTGAACCCTGAGAAGTGTGTCTTTGGCGTTCTGTCCGGCAAACTTCTCGGGTTCTTTGTGTCACAGCGTGGGATCGAGGCAAACCCGGACAAGATCAAGGCTATCGAGCAGATTGGGGCGCCCAAGCGGATCAAGGATGTGCGTCGGCTAACTGGCTGCGTTGCCACCAGGAGCGGATTCATCTCCAAGTCTGCCGAGCGCGCCCTTCCCTTTTTCAAAATTTTGAAGAAGGCATGCCCGATGGAGTGGACCCCAGAAGCTGAGGCGGCGTTGCAGGATCTGAAGAAATACCTTTTCTCCACGCCAATACTGGTTGCGCCTAAACCACAAGAACCGTTGCTGCTGTATCTAGTGGCAACGAATCAAGTGGTCAGCGCCGCACTGGTGGCGTAGAGGGAGGTCGACGAGGAGGCAGTGGCGACGGCAGGACCAGCGGACAGCGAGCCAAAGATTCCCCCGGCAGGGCCTGGTGCCGGCAAGGCAAGGCCCCCGGCAGAGTCCGACGCCATCACGGCAACGCCCGCACAGTCTGGCGAAGTGGTGCAGAAGAAGAATATGATGCAGCACCCGATTTACTTTGTCAGCTCCCTCTTGCAGGGGGCTAGGTCGAGGTACTCGGGTGTGCAGAAATTGCGCTTCGGCCTCCTCACGGCCTCGAGGAAGCTGCGTCATTACTTCCAAGCCCACGAGATCACTGTCGTCACCCGCCTCCCGTTACAACGGATACTGCACAACCCAGATGCTACCGGAAGGATTGTGGAATGGGCCTTGGAGTTATCGAGCTTTGAGTTGTAGTTTGAAAGTACCTCAACAATCTAGAGCAGAGTCTTGGCAGAGTTCATTGCGGAATGGACCTCAACACCTGATAAAGAAATCCAAGAGACCGCTCTCCCCGGCAAGGAAGTGGACCGCGACTGGATCATGTACTTTGATGGGGCTTTCTCGCTGCAAGGCGCCGGTGCCGGTGTGCTGCTTGTCGCACCCACCGGAGAGCACCTCAAGTACGTGATCCAGATGCACTTTCCCAGGGAGATGTCCACAAACAACACTGCTGAGTACGAGGGGCTGCTTGCCAGTCTCAGGATCGCGGAAAACCTTGGGGTTAAGAAGCTCATCGTCAGGGGTGACTCACAGCTTGTTGTCAGAAAGGTCAATAAGGATTATCAGAGCCCATTGATGGAGGCCTACGTACATGAGGTGTGGAAGCTGGAGGAGCGCTTTGACGGTATCCAGGCGGAGCACGTTCCCCGAGCGGAGAACGACATCGCTGACTACCTGTCGAAGCGCGCTGCGTTCAAGCTACCTGTGGAACCAGGTACCTTTTTGCTCCGGTTAACTCAGCCATCCGTCGAACCATCAGCAGGGCAGAACAAGCAGAGGAAATCAGGTCCCGGCAAGTGCTTTCCTACCGAGCCCCCCGGGGCCGCCGACAAGGATATTGTCGTGGACACTGAGCCTACCAAGGAGCAGCTGGCTCCGGCAGGGCGTCAAGCCCTGGCCGTAGAGACGACCGCCCCCATGGCGGAGGAAATGCCTTTGGTCCTTGCGGTCGAGCCCCAGGCTCCGGCATGGGCACATCATACCGTCCGATTCCTCCAAACAGGGGAACTTCCTGAGGAGCAGGAAGAAGAGAAAAAAGTAGCCCGTCGATCTGCCCTGTATCAGTTCGTCGATGACGTCCTGTACAAAAAGAGACCGAACGGAGTGAAATTGAAGTGCATCCCTAGGAGGAAGGACTGGAGCTGTTGGCGGAGATACATGGAGGCATATGTGGCTCCCACATAGGGTCGAGGGCCCTTGCCGGCAAGGCGTTTCGGCAAGGTTTCTTCTAGCCCACTGCCCTCCAGGATGCGACGACACTAGTAACCAAGTGTGAAGCGTGTCAGTTCCATTCAAAGAAGCTTCATCAACCAGCTCAAGCCCTTCAAACAATCCCTCTCTCCTGGCCATTTTCGGTCCGGGGGCTCGACATACTGGGCCCTTTCCCCCACGCCGTCGGGGGCTTTGAATACTTGTATTTTGCAATCGACAAGTTCACAAAGTGGCCGGAGGTGGAAGCAGTGAGGAAGGTGACAACACAGTCAGCCGTCAAGTTCTTCAAGGGACTAGTCTGCCGTTTTGGTGTGCCAAACAGAGTCATCACCGACAATGGCACACAGTTCACGAGCCACACCTTCATGCAATACATTGAAGACCTCGGCAGCAAGGTCTGTTTTGCTTCCGTGGCACATCCACAGAGCAACGACCAAGCGGAGAGGGCAAATGCTGAAGTATTGCGAGGCCTGAGGACAAAGACTTTTGACAAGCTGCACAAGAGTGGAAGGCGCTGGATTGATGAATTGCCGGCGGTTCTTTGGTCGATCAGGACGACGCCAAATCGAGCCACCGGCCAGACACCCTTCGCCCTAGTATATGGGGTGGAGGCAGTTCTCCCCATGGAACTCATATACGGGTCACCTCGAGTGCTCGCTTATGATGAGCTTGAGCAAGAGCAGTTGCGCCAAGGTGATGCGACGCTCCTTGAGGAAGATCATCTTCGGGCGGCTGTGAGAGCAGCATGCTACCAGCAAGCCTTGCGCCGCTACCATAGCCGCAAGATTCATGCCCGAAGCTTTGAGGAAGGCGATCTTGTTCTTCGGCGCGTTCAGTCGGCCAAGAATTCCAACAAGTTGACGCCGAAGTGGGAAGGCCCTTATCGTGTAATACGAGTCACCAGGCCTGGCGCAGTCCGCCTGGAGACCGAAGATGCTGTCCCAGTGAGCAACTCCTGGAACATCGAGCATCTTCGCAAGTTTTACCCGTAAGGCGCGACTTGCCGGCCCCCCCGGCAAGCCACCTTTTGTACAAGCTTTGCCGGCGAGGCATGTAACCCTTTGTACAAAGCCAGGCGCAGACCCTGAGCATAAATAAATGAAGCGCTGGCGCCCTAAGTTATAGCATGCATGCTAGGTCGAGTCTCTTCCTTGGTTAGGGTTGATAGTGCTTAGCGGCGACTAACCCCTAGCCTAGAGGTCGAGTGCGCGTCTCTCTGTTCTTTTCTGCTATCCTTTGATTCGCAGGGCACATGGGCACTTCTGCTGAGCTACTTGGAAGAAAGGGAACAGACCGGCATCCCGACCCCGGCAAACCGGAGTTGCCGGGGGCTGCAAGTACAAGGATCCAACCGCGACAAGACAAGGTTGCCGGGGGCTGCTGATACGTCTCCATCATATCTACTTTTCCAAACACTTTTTCCCTTGTTTTGGACTCTAACTTGCATGATTTGAATGGAACTAACCCGGACTGACGCTGTTTTCAGCAGACTTTCTATGGTGTTATTTACGTGCAGAAACAAAAGTTCTCGGAATGACCTGAAACTCCACGGAACATATTTTTGGAAAATATTAAAAATACTGGAAGAAGAATCCACGTCAGGGGGGCCTCCACCTGTCCACGAGGGTGGAGGGCGCGCCCCCCTGCCTCATGGGCCCCCTATGTTATGACTGTTACATGATGAACCGCATCCAACATAATTCTCCATCACTGATCCAATGCCTATGAGCTTTTCACATATTGTTCTTCGCTTATTTACTTTTCCGTTGCTACTGTTACAATCACTACAAAACCCAAAAATATTACTTTTGCTACTGTTACCGTTACTCCATACTACTTTGCTACTAAATACTTTGCTGCAGATATTAAGTTATCCAGGTGTGGTTGAATTGACAACTCAACTGCTAATACTTGAGAATATTCTTTGGCTCCCCTTGTATCGAATCAATAAATTTGGGTTGAATACTCTACCCTCGAAAACTGTTGCGATCCCCTATACTTGTGGGTTATCAAGACTATTTTCTGGCGCCGTTGCCGGGGAGCATAGCTCTATTCTTTGAGTCACTTGGGATTTATATCTGCTGGTCACTATGAAGAACTTGAAAGACGCGAAAACAAAAATTTATCCCTCAACTACGAGGGGAGGTAAGGAATTGCCATCTAGCTCTGCACTCGATTCACCTTCTGTTTTGAGTAAGCTTGCGACACCTAAACCTGCTTCTGCTATTAATTCTGATATGTCGCATGTTATTGATGATGCCACTTCTGCTATGCATGATACTTATGATGAAACTACTTCTATGCTTGATACTACTGTGCCACTTGGTGAATTTCTTGATGAACAACTTGCTAGGGCTAGAGAGAATGAACTTATTGATAATATTGAAGATAGTGATGATGAAGGCTCTCTCCCTAATAAATATGAATTACCTATTGTTCCCGAGGGTTATGTTTTGGAGGAAGAAGCTGCTAGAGCTATTCTTGCTTGCAATGATAGATACGATCTTAAAGATTATTAGCTAAATGGAAGCAGCGATCTCTTAATGCTAGAATGAAACCTGACCCTACTTTTGCTACTTCACCTATCTGTGTTACTGATAAGGACTATGAATTCTCCGTTGATCCTAATATAATTACTTTGGTTGAGTCTGATCCTTTCTATGGTTATGAATCTGAAACTGTTGTGGCACATCTTACTAAATTAAATGATATAGCCACCCTGTTCACTAATGATGAGAAATCTCGCTATCTTTATATCCTTAAAATATTTCCGTTCTCATTAAAGGGTGATGCTAAGATATGGTTTAATTCTCTTGATCCTGGTTGTGTGCATAGTCCCCAGGATATGATTTATTACTTCTCTGCTAAATATTTCCCTGCTCATAAGAAACAAGCTGCTTTAAGGGATATATATAATTTTGTGCAAATTGAAGAAGAGAGTCTCCCACAAGCTTGGGGGAGGCTTCTCCAATTACTTAATACTTTGCCTGATCATCCTCTTAAGAAAAATGAAATACTTGATATCTTTTATAATGGACTAACCGATGCTTCCAGAGATTACCTGGATAGTTGTGCTGGTTCTGTTTTCAGGGAAACAACACTGGATGAAGCTAAAATTTTATTGAATAATATGTTGACAAATGAAAATAATTGGACACTTCCTGAGCCAATTCCTGAGCCTATTCCTAAACCAACTCCGAATAAAAGAGGTGTTCTATTTCTCAGTCCTGAAGATATGCAAGAGGCAAAGAAATCTATGAAAGAAAAGGGTATTAAAGCTGAAGATGTAAAGAGTTTACCTTCTATTGAAGAAATACATGGTCTTAATTTACCGCCTGTTGAAGAAACATATGATCTTAATCCATCACCTATTGAAAAAACTCATGGTCTTGATAACTCGACACAGGTAGTAAAGGTAAATTCTCTCTATAGATTTGATGAAGGTGATATTCCTCACTATAAGTCTGCTAGACAATGCTTAGAAGAGTTTGATAATTTTATTGTCAAACAAGAAAACTTCAATGCTTATTTTGGTAGACAATTGAAATACAATTCTGATATGCTTGAACACTTGGGTGATTATATGTCTAGAGTTAAAGGTGAACTCAAACTCATTAGTAAACATGCTTCTATGGTTACCACTCAAGTAGAACAAGTACTTAAATCTCAAAATGATTTGCTCAATGAATTAAATAGTAAAAATAATGATTATGCTGTTAGACTGGCTACTAGAACTGGTAAAATGACTCAGGAACCTTTGTATCCTGAAGGCCACCCTAAGAGAATTGAGCAAGATTCTCTGAGAAATAATATAGATGCACCTAGTCCTTCTAAGAAGAAGAAAAAGAAAAATGATAGGACTTTGCATGCTTCTAGTGAACCTATTACTGAACCACCTGAGAATCCAAGTGATATTTCTATTTCTGATGCTCAAACACAATCTGGTAATGAACATGAACCTAGTGATAATGTTAATGATAATGTTCATGATGATGCTCAACCTAGCAATGATAATGATGTAGAAATTGAACCTGCTGTTGATCTTGATAACCCACAATCAAAGAATCAACACTATGATAAGAGAGACTTTATTGCTAGGAAACACGGTAAAGAAAGAGAACCACGGGTTCAGAAACCCATGCCTTTTCCTCCGAAACCATCCAACAAAAAGGATGATGAGGATTTTGAGCGCTTTGCTGAAATGATTAGACCTATTTCTTGCGTATGCGATTAACTGATATGCTCAAAATGAATCCTTATTCTAAATACATGAAAGAAATTGTTACTAATAAGAGAAAGATACCGGAAGCTGAAATTTCCACCATGCTTGCTAATTACACCTTCAAGGGTGGAATACCAAAGAAACTTGGAGATCCAGGAGTACCCACTATACCATGGTCCATTAAAAGAAACTATGTTAAAACTGCTTTATGTGATCTTGGAGCCGGTGTTAGTGTCATGCCTCTCTCTTTATATCGTAGACTTGATTTGAATAAGTTGACACCTACTGAAATATCTTTGCAAATGGCTGATAAATCAACTGCTATACCTGTCGGTATTTGTGAGGATGTGCCTATTGTGGTTGCAAACGTTACTATTTTAATGGACTTTGTTATTCTTGATATTCCCGAGGACGATAGTATGTCTATTATTCTTGGAAGACCCTTTTTGAATACTGCAGGGGCTGTTATTGATTGCAACAAAGGCAATGTCACTTTTCATGTTAATGGTAATGAGCATACGGTACACTTTCTGAGGAAACAACCTCAAGTTCATAGTATCAATTCTATTGGAAAAATTCCATCGATTATTTTTGGAGGTTTTGAATTTCCTCTTCCTACTGTCAAGAAGAAATATGATATTCTGATTATTGGGGATGTGCATATCCCCGTTGAGGTAACATAGTGTTATTCGAAATTTCTCCGGTTCCATGTTATTCGGAATGAGTTTGTTAACAAGACTTGATCAACCTTGTTAGTGGATTCCTTTTGATGAGCATGAGATGGATGAAGTTAGAAAGCACAACCTTCTGTACCCTTCTTTTACTTTCTGTTATTTAGTTGAAATAAAGTAAAAATAGTATTTTCCTGTCTGTTTTCTGAATTATCCGTGCAATATAAAAATACCCCGAAATAAAAGTTCTCCAAATGCCCTGAAATTGAAATATGATTTTTTCTGGAATATTTGAGAATATCTGGCACAGAGAACACACCAGGGGGAGCAAGCACCTGGCCACGAGGGTCCAGGGCGCGCCCACCCCTACAGGGCGCGCCCCCTGCCTCATGGGCCCACGGTGGCTCCCCTCCACTTATTCCTGCACCCACACACTTCTTCTTCCTCCCAAAAAGCTCAAGCACGAGTTCTAGCTCATTTTGCTGTGATTTTCGATCTCCTTGCTCAAAGCACCTCTCAGAAAATTGCTTGGGGGGATTGTTCCTTGGTATGTGACTCCTCCATTGGTCCAATTAGTTTTTGTTCTAGTGCTTTATTCATTGCAAATTTGTGCTGCCTAGGTGACCATGTTCTTGAGCTTGCATGTCAAATTTATATGGTTCTAAGTAGTTCTAATGCTTGATATAGTCTCTAGGCACTTGTAGGAGTAGTTGCTATCAATTTTGTTGAGCTTGGTTCACTTTTATTTGAAGCTACTAAAAATTTCAGAAATTTTTCGGAGGAAGAAATATGCTTAGGAAAATTTACCAAGGTGGTCCTTCAAGGAAGCAAGGACCTAGGCTCGCAATGCGCGATGCCGATGATGAGCCACCAAGGAACGCTCCAGTGCGGCCTTGTGAATGGCCTTCAGAAGGCTTTATGGATCGAGCAGGAATTAAGGAAGAATTTAACGCGTATTTGCGTAACGCTGACCTTGTAAGCTTCGAGGGAGAAAAGTGCCGCCAGTACCACTATCTCACTAGTTCCTTTATGAGGAGGTTTGAATTTTCATCTTCACGCAATTCTCAAACTGTCCTATTTGATCTCTATGAAAAATCTTACACCATGGACTTAGAGGATTTTACCACTGCTTGCAAACTTCCACTATGGGGTAGTGCTAGTGAACCCCGCAAATCTGAATTTAGAGAATTTCTTGCTAGTATAACTGTGGGGGAATCTAGAGACATAACACAAGCTACCATAGGGAGTATTCATTTTCCTGCTATACATTATTTTGCTCTCTTCATAGGTAGATGCATAAATGGTAAGGATGAAGCATGTCACATGTGTGTCCCTGATCTCAGTATTCTTAGGAGTGCTGTGTTAGGAGATAAATCTTATAACCTGGGAGCCATTGTTGCACGTAGGTTGCATCATAATAGATTTAATGGAGATTTCTTTGGTGGAATTTATGCAACCCGCTTAGCTGATTTTCTTGGTGTAACCATACGCGATGATGATATTGAATTGCCTCCTACTTATCTAGACTTTAATGCTATGGTTCACCATCAGTTTGTTGAGAGGAATGAATCGCCTCTCCAGTATCGCTTAATCTTTGACAGACGTCGTGCTGTCCGTATTACTCTCCCTGCTCCTGCCTTCTTTGATTATCAGGCAAAAGGAAGACATTTTATTACCAGAGAGGACGCAGATGAGTACGAGAGGAGGGCGGAGGCAGCTCGCCGTCACGCTGCAGCTCAGGAGGCAATAGCCGTTGCATCTCAGTACGACCCCAACTACAACTATGGATATCCGCCAGGCCATCCGTGGCAATAAACCAACTTAGGCCAAAAGCCAAAGCTTGGGGGAGTACATATTTCTCACCGACATTATATTTATGTTCACACACTCATTGCTAGATGTCGGTGCTCATACTTTTTCACTGTACTATCCATGCTAGCTTATTTTCTTTTTCTTGCTTTCTTCTTGTGTGTTTAATAAATCTTAAGAAAAACCAAAAAAAATTAGTAATAGCTTTTAGTTAGTTTACTTTTCTTGCTGTAGTAGTATTAATTAAAAATAAAACCCAAAAAGATTTCCCGTTCTTCTTTTGCCTGTTGGGAGCTTTCCCGTGTAAATAGTTTTATTACTTTTCTTTTCTTTGGGGGTCGATAGGAGAAGACCATGTTTAAATTGTTGAAGTGGCTCTTATATGCATTGTTGTTGATTTAACCAAGAGCCCATATTGCCTTGTCTTCTCCTGTTTATTGAATGCTCGCAGATTCCAGCTTAGTCCAATGCACGTGCACTCTTATTATTTTCACATTGTTCGGTCGTGCAAGTGAAAGGCAATAATGATGATATATGATGGACTGACTGAGATGAGAGAAGCTGGTATGAACTCGACCTCTCTTGTTTTTGTAAATATGATTAGTTCATCGTTCCTGATTCAGCCTATTATGAATAAACATGTTTGCAATGACAATTAGAGATCATAGTTGCTTATGCCATGCTTGATTAGCTATGAGTTATAATGGTTTACCTTGCGTGCCAACATGCTATTAAAATGGTTGTGATGTGGTATAGTGGGGTGGTATCCTCCTTTGAATGATTTAAGTGACTCGACTTGGCACATGTTCACACATGTAG
This sequence comes from Triticum aestivum, assembly GCF_018294505.1. Classification (NCBI taxonomy): domain Eukaryota; kingdom Viridiplantae; phylum Streptophyta; class Magnoliopsida; order Poales; family Poaceae; genus Triticum; species Triticum aestivum. Next base: position 67,854,961 of record NC_057802.1, read on the forward strand.
TTGAAACAAATCAACATAGCCTTCACAATATTTATGTTCATGGTGGATTATATCCTACTCATGCTTGTACTCAATGTTTATTAATTTTAATGCATGTTCATGACTGTTGTCACTCTCTAGTTGATCGCTTCCCAGTCTTTCGCTAGCCTTCACTTGTACTAAGCGGGAATACTGCTTGTGCATCCAATCCCTTAAACCCCAAAGTTATTCCACATGAGTCCACTATACCTTCCTATATGCGGTATCTACCTGCCGTTCCAAGTAAATTTGTATGTGCCAAACTCTAAACCTTCAAATGAAATTATGTTTTGTATGCTCGAATAGCTCATGTATCAACTAGGGCTGTCCGGATCTTCCATGCTAGGCGGGTTATTCTCAAGAGGAGTGGACTCCGCTCCTCACTCACGAGAAAATGGCTGGTCACCGGGATGCCCAGTCCCATGCTTTATGCAAATCAAATCAAAATAATTGCAAACAAAACTCCCCCTGGGACTGTTTTTAGTTGGAGGCACTTGTTGTTTCGAGCAAGCCATGGATTGATGCTTGTTGGTGGAGGGGGAGTATAAAATTTACCATTCTGTTTGGGAACCGCCTATAATGTGTGTAGCATGGAAGATATCGCCATCTCTTGGTTGTTATGTTGACAATGAAAGTATGCCGCTCAAAATATTATTTATCTCTATTTCAAAATCGAGCTCTGGCACCTCTCCAAATCCCTGCTTCCCTCCGCGAAGGGCCTATCTATTTACTTTTATGTTGAGTCATCACCCTCTTATTAAAAGCATCAGTTGGAGAGCACCGCTGTCATTTGCATTCATTACTATTAATTTATATTGGGTATGACTATGACTGGATCTCTTTTACCATGAATTACAATGTCTAGTCAGTCCTTGATCTTTAAAGGTGCTCTGCATTTATGTTTTGCGGTCTCAGAAAGGTCTAGCAAGATACCATCTTGTTATGTCATATTATGATTATTTTCAGAAAGTGTTTTCATCCGAGATTTATTATTATTGCTCGCTAGTTGATTATGCCATTGATATGAGTAAACATGAGACCTAAGAGTTATTGTGAATGTGGTTAGTCATAATATTTGCTGAAAACTTGAATGCTGGCTTTACATATTTACAACAACAAGAGCAAACAGAGTTTGTAAAAGTTTTTCTTTATCACTTTCAGTTTATCAACTGAATTGCTTGAGGACAAGCAAAGGTTTAAGCTTGGGGGAGTTGATACGTCTCCGTCGTATCTACTTTTCCAAACACTTTTGCCCTTGTTTTGGACTCTAACTTGCATGATTTGAATGGAACTAACCCGGACTGACGCTGTTTTCAGCAGACTTTCTATGGTGTTATTTATGTGCAGAAACAAAAGTTCTCGGAATGACCTGAAACTCCACGGAACATATTTTTGGAACATATTAAAAATACTGGAAGAAGAATCCACGTCAGGGGGGCCTCCACCTGTCCACGAGGGTGGAGGGCGCGCCCCCCTGCCTCGTGGGCCCCTGACGCTCCACCGACCTCAACTCCAACTCCATATATTCACTTTCAGGGAGAAAAAAAAAGAGAGAAGGTATCATCGCGTTTTACGATACGGAGCCGCCGCCAAGCCCTAAAACCTCTCGGGAGGGTGATCTGGAGTCCGTTCGGGGCTCCGGAGAGGGGAATCCGTCGCCGTCGTCATCATCAACCTTCCTCCATCACCAATTTCATGATGCTCACCGCCGTGCGCGAGTAATTCCATCGTAGGCTTGCTGGACGGTGATGGGTTGGATGAGATCTATCATGTAATCGAGTTAGTTTTGTTAGGGTTTGATCCCTAGTATCCACTATGTTCTGAGATTGATGTTGCTATGACTTTGCTATGCTTAATGCTTGTCACTAGGGCCCGAGTGCCATGATTTCAGATCTGAACCTATTATGTTTTCATGAATATATGTGTGTTCTTGATCCTATCTTGCAAGTCTATAGTCACCTACTATGTGTTATGATCCGGCAACCCTGAAGTGACAATAATCGGGACCACTCCCGGTGATGACCATAGTTTGAGGAGTTCATGTATTCACTATGTGTTAATGCTTTGGTCCGGTACTCTATTAAAAGGAGGCCTTAATATCCCTTAGTTTCCATTAGGACCCCGCTGCCACGGGAGGGTAGGACAAAAGATGTCATGCAAGTTCTTTTCCATAAGCACGTATGACTATATTGGGAATACATGCCTACATTACATTGATGAATTGGAGCTAGTTCTGTGTCACCCTATGTTATGACTGTTACATGATGAACCGCATCCGGCATAATTCTCCATCACTGATCCAATGCCTACGAGCTTTTCACATATTGTTCTTCGCTTATTTACTTTTCCGTTGCTACTGTTACAATCACTACAAAACCCAAAAATATTACTTTTGCTACTGTTACCGTTACTTCCATACTACTTTGCTACTAAATACTTTGCTGCAGATATTAAGTTATCCAAGTGTGGTTGAATTGACAACTCAACTGCTAATACTTGAGAATATTCTTTGGCTCCCCTTGTGTCGAATCAATAAATTTGGGTTGAATACTCTACCCTCGAAAACTGTTGCGATCCCCTATACTTGTGGGTTATCAGCCGCAGATCCAGATAAGTCTTTCATCCTCTATCATGCATTTCGGTACGGAACCGGGATATATGAAACTTTGTTTTATTTCTAGGCCACTGTGCTCCCCTTTTCTATACCCAAGGATTATCTCCTGGGCCCGGACTTGGTTGTAGCCGCGGCGGCAAGGAGATAGAACGAGGAGCCTAAGCCCACTTCATCCCTACCTCCGCCAAGGGCGCGAGAATGGTCGAGTGAAGTGGGGGGGACGGCAGGGCCTGTTGCCGGGCGAAAAATGTTTATCTTAAATAGTAACGAGGATTTGCTCCTTGTCGCGGGGTCCACCCACGAACGAAAAAACAAACATCCCTTTTTCATTAAAAGCATCCTATACAGGTACAGTTCATACGAAATGAAAAACATGAGCAAGGGGATTACAAGTTCTAAATTTGACAAAGGCCCAAGGGCTTACAAACTAAAAAAGAGATGGGATGCCCGTAATCCCTTTCTTGTCCCTCTCCTCAGGAGGCAGGTCAAGGAGGCGAAAGGGCAAAAGGGGCGCCTAGGCGAGCTATGAGCAGCAGAAAGCACCAAGAGAACACCTTGGTGGCTGCCCAAGGGCGGGCCGGTGATGACAGTGCCGGGAAAGGAGCTGGAAGACGAGGCGGCAGGACCGGCAATATGCGATGAAGGCGTCGGTGCCCGCGTACTCCGAGTTGACGGCCTTACCGCCCGCCCTCTTCCTCTTTTGCAGCCTCCCAACGCCAGCCGCCCATGGAGACAGCCCCGAGAAGTTCAAGGAGTTGGCCCCTCCCCCAGCAAAATTCCGCTGGAGGAGCGGCCAGGTGCAGATGCTGTTGCTGCCGCACCCGCCCAGGCGCAGGGCGTCCGACGCCTAGTCGGACTCGTCCCCGTCATCTGCCCCGCTGTCCTCCTCGTCATCTGCCCTGCTGTCCTCCTCGTCACTTTCGCTCGAGGAAGAGCTTCCATCGTCGGAGTCTCCGTCGGAGGAGCTCTCCACACAGCACTTCAAGCGAGTTCCAAAATCTCCGAAGACCTTGACGGAGAGCAACCCGTCCTCCATTAATTTGAAATAGAGGACGAGCCCCGCCGTCAGGCTGTGGATGCGAGCGAACGTCTTCCATCCACGGCGGAGGTACATGACCCGAGGAGCCGGGAAGTCGACGTCGACCCGCGTGCCCCCATTCCCGCAGCCCCTCATATGCAACCTGAGGGACTGGGGCGGGTCACGCTCCATCTCCCGAGCAAACGGGGCGGGAAGGCGAAGACGGCGACGTGGAGGCCGGCGCAGCCTGATGAAGAACTCGCGGGGCTGGTCTCCAATGTGGCCCTCCGTCGGGAAATGCATCATTGGCGCGGGCGAGGCCGGCGCGCCGCCCCGTCATCCTCTTCCCCGAGCACCACGACCTCTGCCACGGCCTCGCCCACGGCCCCGCCCCCTCCTCCTTCCCCTCATGGCCGGCTCCACCGCCACAAGCTCAGGAGGAGGGGGGACGCGCTGTCGAGCGGTGACCCTCGCCGCCACCGTCAAGGGACCAGGATTCCCCTTCTCCATGGCGGGTGAAAGGAAGAAGCAGAAGCAGGAGGAGATAGATGACAGAAGAGTGCGGGATGCCATCCCCCCTTCCCTCTCGGCCGCCCCGCTCGGCCAATCCAGCCACTAGGGGCGCAGGGATCGAGACCGACCCGCTGCCCCAACTAGCGACGGCCTGGTTTCCCGCCTCCACCGCTCGCCAGCCCAAGCGCATGGAGGACGCGTGGCGAACATGCAGAACCGAGGGGACGGGTGAAGCGACCTCTCCCCACCCCGTGATCGTGGGGTGTGGACGCCTTGAAGACCACGGCCCGGCCCCGTGCAGTAAATGAGTTGCGCCTCCACGCCTCCCTCTTTTTATGGGGAAGGCGCGAGCCGCCTCTTTACCACGATGTGACGCATGCATGCGGAAACCACCCCACGCATGCCGCCCACGTCACGCGCACCCCTCCACGTCGCGCATTCAACGCGGGTCATGGGAAGCGCAACGCGCAAAAAGTTTTACCGCGGTAAAAACCGCCCCGCCTGCCCGCGCACCGTTTTGGGCTTGGCCCAACAACGTGTCGCACTTATGTGTGGCCCAGGCCCGGGGGCTCCTGTCGGTGTACAAAAGAAGGGGCGCATCTTTGTACCCCTTTACCTGTGCACGGACAGTCGGAGCCGCGCCCACGGCCGCACCAAGCAAGAGCAGGGGAGGTGAACCAAGGTAAAACCAAAGCTCAAGACAGCTAAGGCAATGCCAAGGCCAAGGACACAAAGAAGCAGAAGGACGAAGCAGGCCCCCCCGGCAAGACCCTTGCCGGGGCAGCCTCAGCAGCCCCGACAAGACCCTTGCCGGGGCGGCTCGCCCCCACCAGCAGAACACACCACCCTTTAGCCCACGGTTTCCAACACCATCAACTACGTTGGGCCAGGGCTCGGGAGGCATCTCCGTGGTGGCATGTAGATCTTTGTGAAGACAAGGAATGTTCAAGATCAGATGAGGATTGGAAGACAACGATCCTCGGCAAGATCCTTGCCGAGGAAAGCCACGAGATCTTGCCGGGGACGACAGCACGCCACGGCAAGACCCTTGCCGGGCCACCCGGCAAGGCCCTCGCCAAAGGCGCCAGCGGGGCCGCCTCCAGGCCCGCACCAACCAAGTCTCCACCGCCGTTTGCATGTAGCTGCCAGCCCAACTAGCTGGGCAGGCACCTGCATGGCAACATGCAGTTTCCAGGCCAACTCAGCATGCGCCTACGAGGCAGCATGCAGATCTTCGTGAAGGCTCCACCACCACGCCACCTCAGCTGCCTGCCTGCCTACATGGCGCCGCACGCATCGCTGGCCAGGGCGCGTGTCGAAGCGAGGAGGAGCGGCGACGGACGGGGCGGGCCTCGCTCCCGCCCCCGATAAAGCTAGGGGACACCTCAGCGGCACATTAAATGCGTCTTGTCCTGTAATGCGAGCGATAAGCTCGCAATACTGTACGCCTTTCCACCTCCTGTATGCCACTGTGGCAGCCCCTTTCGACTATAAAAGGAGGCCCATGGCATACTGGAGGGGGATTCGGCTCTTTGGAACCACACACCCACCGTAGCTAGTTCGAGAGCTCAAGAACTCTCTGAAATACATCCACCAAAGTAGGACTAGAGTTTTATGCATCCTCGCGGCCCGAACCTGGGTAAACGATCCTTGTGCTGGTTACTAATCCCGCTCTTCTCGCAACCCTGCGCCCCGGCAACCGTAGTAGGGATTCTTGTGATCCCATAGGTGTCGTTCCACACCGACACTGTGTCCACGTCCTCCACACTTGTGGAAAATAATATTACGATGATGAGATGAAGTCACATTAGATGAAACCTGAGAGACCTCCTTTGGCACAGCCGCCACTTTGCTCTGTTCAATGCTTCCCGACTTATAAGAAGGAGTCGGTTTAGCACTAAACCCACCATCAATAGGAGAAGAACCACGTCACCCACTCTTGTAAGTTGGACAAGTCTCTGAAGCTTGCTTCTCCAATACCCAATGTTCAGCATGCTCCGCTTGATGAAGCAACTCATGGATATCATTATATTGCATTAAATCAACACGGTCACGAATCTTTTCTTCTAACCCCTCAAAGAAACATACCATGGTCGCCTCCACAGACTCACGCACAGCTGTACGGATCATCAAAACTTGCATCTCTTTGTAGTACTCATCAATTGATTTTGTACCTTGCACTAGACGACGCAGTCTACTATGAAGCTGGTGAGTGTAATAAGCAGGCACAAAACGTTCCCTCATGATTCGCTTCATGTCAGTCCATGTCGCTGGTCGCTCATGAGTACGGTTCTTATTATCCCACCATACAAGAGCATACTCTGTAAATTCCATTGATGCAACACGAACCTTGTTCTCTTCGGAGTAGTTCTGACCATCAAAAATCTGATATACGCGCATCTCCCACTCCAAATATTTCTCTGGGGCAGCACAACGTCCCGAGAATTCAGGTATGGTTATCTTGATTCGACCCAAACCATCATCCTCGTGGGCACCATTGCTGCCATAGTCACGGCGTCGCCCAGCATGGCGGTGAGCCCCAGCATCATGCCATGGTCGGTGAGGTAAGCCTCCACGGGCATTAGAATCCTCAGAAAAATCACCATCATCGTCGTTGTCGCGGTCACGACATCGTCGTGGTGAGCGGGACTGTCGAGCTGCCACATCTCTTGCCTGAAGGCGCTGAACTGCTGCGGTGAGCCAATTAAGACTCTTAGTCACCACCTGTAGACTATCAGTGCACTGTCGGTCGCTGGCAGTCAAACGCTCATTCAACCTGTCCCCGACGCCTACAATATTTGTAGGAACTTTGTTGGGGAACGTAGTATTTCAAAAAGTTTCCTATGATCACGCAAGATCTATCTAGGAGAAGCATAGCAACGAGCGGGGAGAGTGTGTCCACGTACCCTCGTAGACCGAAAGCGGAAGCGTTTAGTAATGCGGTTGATGTAGTCGAACGTCTTCACGATCCAACCGATTCAAGTACCGAACGTACGGCACCTCCGTGTTCAGCACACGTTCAGCACGATGACGTCCCTCGAGCTCTTGATCCAGTTGAGGATGAGGGAGAGTTCCGTCAGCATGACGGCGTGGCGATGATGATGATGAAGTTACCGGTGCAGGGCTTCGCCTAAGCACTACGATGATATGACTGAGGTGTTAACTGTGGAGGGGGGCACCGCACACGGCTAGGAACAATTGATGTGCGTTCTAGGGGTGCCCTCCCCACGTATATAAAGGAGGGAGAGCGAGGGAGGCAGCCTAGGGCGCGCCTAAGTAGGAGGAATCCTACTTGGGCCCCTAGTCCAATTCGGGCCCCCTTACCATATTTGGACAAGGGGGGAAGGAAGGAGGGGGGAGGGGTATGAAGTAGGAGTCCTACTTCATACTTTCCTTTTCCTCCTCTCCTTTCCCTTTCTCCCCACGTGGCTGGCCCTATAGGGGGCGCACCAGCCCCTTGTGGGCTGGTGTGTTCCCTTACTTGGCCCATTAAGCCCATATCTTTGCCGGGGGTTGCCCGGAACCCCTTCCGGTGACCCGGTATCACCCGGAACACTTCCGGTGTCCAAATACCATCGTCCTATATATGAATCTTTACCTCTCAACTATTTCGAGACTCCTCGTCATGTCCGTGATCTCATCCAGGACTCCGAACAAACTTCAGTCATCAAATCACATAACTCATAATACAAATCGTCATCGAACGTTAAACGTGCAGACTACGGGTTCGAGAACTATGTAGACATGACCGAGACACATCTCCGGTCAATAACCAATAGCGGAACCTGGATGCTCATATTGGCTCCTACATATTCTTCGAAGATCTTTATCGGTCAAACCGCATAACAACATACGTTGTTCCCTTTGTCATCGGTATGTTACTTGCCCGAGATTCGATCGTCGGTATCATCATACCTAGTTCAATCTCGTTACCGGCAAGTCTCTTTACTCGTTCTGTAATGCATCATCCCGTGACTAACTCATTAGTCACATTGCTTGCAAGGCTTATAGTGATGAGCATTACCGAGAGCGCCCAGAGATACCTCTCCGATACACAGAGTGACAAATCCTAATCTTGAACTATGCCAACCCAACAAACACCTTCAGAGACATCTATAGAGCATCTTTATAATCACCCAGTTACGTTGTGACGTTTGATAGCACACAAGGTGTTCCTCCGGTATTCGGGAGTTGCATAATCTCATAGTCAGAGGAACATGTATAAGTCATGATGAAAGCAATAGCAATAAAACTGAACAATCATTATGCTAAGCTAACGGATGGGTCTTGCCCATCACATCATTCTCTAATGATGTGATCTCGTTCATCAAATGACAACACATGTCTATGGTCAGGAAACATAACTATCTTTGATTAACGAACTAGTCAAGTAGAGGCATACTAGGGACACTCCGTTTTGTCTATGTATTCACACATGTACTAAGTTTCCGGTTAATAAAATTCTAGCATGAATAATAAACATTTATCATGATATAAGGAAATATGAATAACAACTTTATTATTGCCTCTAGGGCATATTTCCTTCAGTCTCCCACTTGCACTAGAGTCAGTAATCTAGTTCACATCGACATGGGATTTAATACCAATAGTTCACATCACCATGTGATTAGTTCACATCGCCATGTGACTAATACCCAAAGGGTTTTACTAGAGTCATTAATCTAGTTCACATCACTATGTGATTAACACCCAAAGAGTACTAAGGTGTGATCATATTTTGTTTGTGAGTGAAGCTTAGTCAATGGGTCTGTCACATTCAGAGCCGTATGTATTTTGCAAATTTTTCTATGTCTACAATGCTCTGCATGGAACTACTCTAGCTAATTGCTCCCACTTTCAATATGTATCCAAATTGAGACTCCGAGTCTTCCGGATCGGTGTAAAAGCTTGTGTCGGCGTAACTCTTTACGACGAACTTTTTATCACCTCCATAACCGAGAAATATCTCCTTGGTCTTCTAAGGATAATTTTGACCGCTGCCAAGTGATCCACTCCTGGATCAATATCGTACCCCCTTGCCAAACTCATGCAAGGTACACAATAGGTTTGGTACACAACATAGCATACTTTATAGAACCTATGGCTGAGGCATAGGGAATGACTTTCATTCTCTTTCTATTTTCTGCCGTGGTCGTGTTTTGAGTCTTACTCAACTTTACACCTTGCAAAACAGACATGAATTCCTTCTTTGACTGTTCCATTTGAACTACTTCAAAATCTTGTCAAGGTATGTACTCATTGAAAAATCTTATCAAGCGTCTTGATCTATCTCTATAGATCTTGATGCCCAATATGTAAGCAGCTTCATCGAGGTCTTTCTTTGAAAAACTCCTTTCAAACACGCCTTTATGCTTTCTAGAAAATTCTACATCATTCCTGATCAACAATATGTCATTCACATATACTTATCAGAAAGGTTGTAGTGCTCCCACTCACTTTCTTGTAAATACAGGCTTCACCGCAAGTCTGTATAAATATATGCTTTGATCAACTTATCAAAGCGTATATTCCAACTCCGAGAGGCTTGCACCAGTCCAGAAATGGATCGCTGGAGCTTGCACACTTTTTTAGCACCTTTTGGATCGACAAAACCTTCTGGTTGCATCATATACAACTCTTCTTTAAGATATCCATTAAGGAATGCAATTTTGACATCCATTTGCCAAATTTCATAATCATAAAATGCGGCAATTGCTAACATGATTCTGACAGACTTAAGCATCGCTACGGGTGAGAAGGTCTCATTGTAGTCAACTCCTTGAACTTGTCGAAAACCTTTCGCAACAAGTCGACCTTTGTAGACAGTAACATTACCGTCAGTGTCGGTCTTCTTCTTGAAGATCCATTTATTCTCTATGGCTTGCCGATCATCGGGCTAGTCAACCAAAGTCCATACTTTGTTCTCATACATGGATCCCATCTCAGATTTTATGGCCTCAAGCCATTTTGCGGAATCTGGGCTCATCATCGCTTCCTCATAGTTTGTAGGTTCGTCATGGTGTAGTAACATGACTTCCAGAACAGGATTACCATACCACTCTGGTGCGAAACGTACTCTGGTTGACCTACGAGGTTCGGTAGTAACTTGATCTGAAGTTTCATGATCATCATTATTAACTTCCTCACTAATTGGTGTAGGCATCACTCGAACTGATTTCTGTGATGAACTACTCTCCAACTCGAGAGAAGGTACAACTACCTCATCAAGTTCTAATTTCCTCCCACTCACTTCTTTCGAGAGAAACTCCTTCTCTAGAAAGGATCCACTCTTAGCAACAAAGATCTTGCCTTCGAATATGTGATAGAAGGTGTACCCAATAGTTTCTTTTGGGTATTCTATGAAGACGCACTTCTCCGATTTGGGTTTGAGCTTATCAGGCTGAAACTATTTCACATAAGCATCACAACCCCAAACTTTAAGAAACGACAGCTTAGGTTTCTTGCTAAACCACAGTTCATACGGTGTCGTCTCAACGGATTTTTAGACGGTGCCCTATTTAACGTGAATGCAACCGTCTCTAATGCATAACCCCAAAATGATAGTGGTAAATTGGTAAGAGACATCATAGATCGCACCATATCTAATAAAGTACAGTTACGACGTTCGAACACACCATTACGCTGTGGTGTTCCAGGTGGCGTGAGTTGCGAAACTATTCCACATTGTTTCAAATGAAGGCCAAACTCGTAACTCAAATATTCGCCTCCACGATCAGATGTAGAAACCACTTCAATCTTAAATTCTTTGAACTTTTCAAATGTTTCAGACTTGTGTTTCATTAAGTAGATATACCCATATCTGCTTAAATCATCTGTGAAGGTCAGAAAATAACGATACCCGCCGCGAGCCTCAACACTCAGCAGACCGCATACATTGGTATGTATTATTTCCAATAAGTTAGTGGCTCGCTCCATTGTTCTGGAGAATGGAGTCTTAGTCATCTTGCCCATGAGGCATGGTTCGCAAGTATCAAATGATTCATAATCAAATGATTCCAAAAGTCCATCCGCATGGAGTTTCTTCATGCGCTTTACACCAATATGACCTAAACGGCAGTGCCACTAGTATGTTGCACTATCATTATCAACTTTGCATCTTTTGGCATCAATATCATAAGTATGTGTATCACTACGATCGAGATTCAATAAACCATTCACCTTGGGTGTATGACCACAGAAGGTTTTATTCATGTAAACAGAATAACAATTATTCTTTGACTTAGATGAATAACCGTATTGCAATAAACATGATCCAATCATATTATGCTCAACGCAAACACCAAAGAACATTTATTTTAGGTTCAACACTAATCCCGAAGGTAAAGTGAGTGTGCGGTGGTGATCTTATCAACCTTTGGAATCATTTCCAACACACATCGTCACCTCGCCCTCAAATAGTCTTTGTTCGTTTTGTAACTCCTGTTTCGAGTTACTAATCATAGCAACTGAACCAGTATCAAGTACCCAGGGGCTACTATGAACACTAGTAAAGTACACATTAATAACATGTATATCATATATACTTTTGTTCACTTTGCCATCCTTCTTATCCGCCAAGTATTTGGGGCAGTTCCGCTTCCAGTGACCATTTCCTTTGCAGTAGAAGCACTCAATTTTAGTCTTGGGTCTAGATTTGGGCTTCTTCATGGGAGTGGCAACTTGCTTGCCATTCTTCTTGAAGTTCCCTTTCTTTCCCTTGCCCCTTTACTTGAAACTAGTGATCTTGTCAACCATCAACACTTGATGCTTTTCTTGATTTCTACCTTCGCCGATTTCAGCCTCGTGAAGAGCTCGGGAATCGTTTTCGTCATCCCTTGCATATTATAGTTCATCATGAAGTTCCAGTAACTTGGTGATAGTGACTAGAGAACTCTGTCAATCACTATCTTATCTGGAAGATTAACTCCCACTTGATTCAAGCGATTGTAGTACTCAGACATTCTAAGCACATGCTCACTGGTTGAGCTATTCTCCTCCATCTTGTAGGCAAAATACTTGTCAGAGGTCTCATATCTCTCGACTCGGGCATGAGTCCGAAATACCAATTTCAGGTCTTCGAACATCTTATATGCTCTGTGGTGTTCAAAACATTTTTGAAGTCCCGGTTCTAAGCCGTAAAGCATGGCGCACTAAACTATCAAGTAGTCATCATACCGAGCTTGCCAAACGTTCATAACGTCTGCATCTGCTTGTGCAATAGGTCTGTCACCTAGCGGTGCATCAAGGACATAATTATTCTGTGCAACAATGAGGATAATCCTCAGATCATGGACCCAGTCCGCATCATTGCTACTATCTTCTTTCAACTTATTACTCTCTCGAAACATATAAAAAATAAATGGGGAGCTACATCGCAAGCTATTGATCTACAACATAGATATGCAAATACTATCAGGACTAAGTTCATGATAAATTAAAGTTCAATTAATCATATTACTTAAGAACTCCCACTTAGATAGACATCCCTCTAGTCATCTAAATGATCACGTGATCCATATCAACTAAACCATGTCCGATCATCACGTGAGATGGAGTAGTTTTCAATGGTCAACATCTCTATGTTGATCATATCTACTATATGATTCACGTTTGACCTTTCGGTCTCAGTGTTCCGAGGCCATATCTGCATATGCTAGGCTCGTCAAGTTTAACCCGAGTATTCTACGTGTGCAAAACTGGCTTGCAGCTGTTGTATGTGAACGTAGAGCTTATCACACCCGATCATCACGTGGTGTCTCGGCACGACGAACTGTAGCAACGGTGCATACTCAGGGAGAACACTTATACCTTGAAATTTAGTGAGAGGTCATCTTATAATGCTACCGCCGTACTAAGCAAAATAAGATGCATAAAGGATAAACATCACATGCAATCAAAATAAGTGATATGATATGGCCATCATCATCTTGTGCCTTTGATCTCCATCTCCAAAGCACCGTCATGATCACCGAACCTCACCGGCTGGACACCTTGATCTCCATCGAAGCATCATTGTCGTCTCGCCAACTATTGCTTCTATAAATATCGCTACCGCTTAGTGATAAAGTAAAGCAATTACATGGCGGTTGCATTTCATACAATAAAGCGACAACCATAAGGCTCCTGCCAGTTGCCAATAACTTTTACAAAACATGATCATCTCATACAACAATTTATATATCATCATGTCTTGACCATATCACATCACAACAAGCCCTGCAAAAACAAGTTAGACGTCCTCTACTTTGTTGTTGCAAGTTTTACATGGCTGCTACGGGCTTCTAGCAAGAACCATTCTTACCTACGCATCAAAACCACAACGATTTTTTGTCAAGTGTGCTGTTTTAACCTTCAACAAGGACTGGGCGTAGTCAAACTCGATTAAACTAAAGTTGGAGAAACAGACACCCACTAGCCACCTGTGTGCGAAGCACGGAGGTAGAACCAGTCTCATGAACGCGGTCATGTAATGTCGGTCTGGGCCGCTTCATCCAACAATACGGCTGAATCAAAGTAAGACGTTGCTGGTAAGCAGTATGACTATTATCGCCCACAACTCTTTGTGTTCTACTCATACATATAACATCTACGCATAGACCTGGCTCGAATGCCACTGTTGGGGAACGTAGTATTTTAAAAAATTTCCTACGATCACACAAGATCTTTCTAGGAGAAGCATAGCAACGAGCGGGGAGAGTGTGTCCACGTACCCTCGTAGACCAAAAGCGGAAGCGTTTAGTAACGCGGTTGATGTAGTCGAACATCTCCACGATCCAACCGATTCAAGTACCAAACGTACGGCACCTCCATGTTCAGCACACGTTCAGCACGATGACGTCCCTTGAGCTCTTGATCTAGTTGAGGATGAGGGAGAGTTTCGTCAGCACGACGGCGTGGCGACGGTGATGATGAAGTTACCGACGCAGGGCTTCGTCTAAGCACTACGACGATATGACCGAGGTGTTAACTGTGGAGGGGGGCACCGCACACGGCTAGGAACAATTGATGTGTGTTCTAGGGGTGCCCTCCCCACGTATATAAAGGAGGGAGAGGGAGGGACGCAGCCTAGGGCGCGCCCAACACTACAAAAAAATACACTTCCGTGATGATACGTGTTTGTCACAGTAGGTCGCGTTTTTTGTCATGCATGTACATCCATGACAAATTTATGACAGAATCAAGATAGTCATACCTGTGCTGTCGTAGAAGTGTTCCATGACATTACCAAAATTATCATCACGGAAGTGTCCACTTCCATGACGATAAATCGCGCGTCACAGAAGTGCTTTCGTCAAGGGTGACCGACACGTGGCATCCACCGTAACGGAACGCCGTTAAGCTATCGGGTCGGGTTTTGGATCCAATAACCCGTTAACAGCCCCGACCAGTGGGGATTTTCCACGTGTAAAATCATCATTGGCTGGAGGAAACACGTGTCGGCTCATCGCTGGGACAGATGTCATCCACTCATTGGACAGAAGGCGCCTATGATACGTCGACATGTGGCACGGCCCAATAGTGGCCCATTCCTGTGAAAAGGCCGGCCCGTTTGACTTGGTCAAAAGCTGGCGGGCCGGCCCATGGAAAGCCTATTAACGGCCTGTTTGCATATAGCCCATTTACAGCCCGCTAACCCAAGGCCCGTTACGCCCTATTCGAATTAGGCCCAGTAGCGTCATCTGGGCCATCCAATATGATTCCAGCCCGTTTTCTCTTCTGGCCCATGTATGGCCCATGACGTCTTTCGGCCCATATGAGGCCCTATGTAACTCTTGGCCTATTAACGACCTGTGCTGAAACTGGCCTGTAATGAACAGTGTATTACTTTACACCCATTAACGGCCCGTGGTGAAACTGGCCCGTAATGAACAGTGTATCACTTTATACCCATTAACGACCCGTTATTCTGTTGGGCCGTTTCCAGCCCATGTTATCTTTCGGCCTTCTCAGAGCCCATTTATTCTTGGGCTATTTTCCAGCATTCGTTTACTTACGGCCCGTTACTATCATTTTCTGCTTGTGGGCCAAATTCAGCCCGTCGTTACAGTCGGCCCGTTTGTGGTCCGTTAATACGTTGGGCCGTTTTCATAGCGTCATCAAATACGGCCTATTAACGATGGCCCATTATGGTCGGCCCATGAACGGACGATTCCAACTCTAGCCCGTTTATGGCCAGAATGCGGTCTGTTTGGCCCATGTTTGGCCAATCGATCATACGGCCCGTATAAGGCCCATTGATGATACGGCCCGTAGAAGGCCCATTGTTTCTATGGCCCGTAGAAGGCCCATTGTTTCTATGGCCCGTAGAAGGCCCACTGTTTCTACGGCCCGTAGAAGGCCCACTGTTTATACGGCCCATAGAAGGCCCACTGTTTCTACGGCCCGTAGGAGGCCCAGTGTCACTACAGTAAATATTAGCCCATGGTTATTGTGGCCTAGTTTTAAAAAATAGGTTATTGCAGCCACTAGCAAACCGCAGAAAAAGAACTGCACTAACTACAAGCAAACAAATAAACAAGACAACAAGGAAATAAATAAGCAAGCAACTTACACTAGGCTATCACGGCTATTACACATATTACATCCACTGTGCATCAAAGTTCGCCACCAGTGCAAATATAGGGAACACAACATCATATAAACGCCGCAGCAAAACAAGTCCAGAACTGAAACCACTTCAGAAGAGCTCAAGAAACAATATCCTGGGTACCCATAATGCTGGCAAGATGCTTAGCAAGCTTATTAACTTTCTCTTGTTTGGCGCTGAAGTCCTCCAGCGCTTGCTGTTGCACCAGAAAGTATGCATCTGAATTCTGCAGCGACTTCCTCAGTCCTTCGGCTTCCTGTCGCATAACATCTGATCGATGTCTTTCAACTTGAAGTTGAGACTCAAGAAGCCGAACTGATTCAGGCAACAAGTTCGAAGAGCCGGTGCCAGCAGTGGTAGCCAGTAACTCGAACACTACATCAAGACAGGACTTTGGGGTTGTCTCAGTGTCTTCTATATAGTTTTTATCAGCTTTCTTGGAGACCAACAGGGATGTCTCACTATCTTGAACCTTATCTGCATTACTTCCTTTACCATTGCATAACAGGGTACTCTTCTCCAATATTTTATCCGCGTTCTAAAAGAGAAACAAACAAACACATCTTAGGTTTACAATGTAGTATATGAAACTCATTTTGGTAAACCAGTTCAGTAGTAAGGTGGACAGGATAACAACATGAAACAAACATATATCTATGTAGTATGGTCACTATATGGTCTATATCATTCTAGTTTATGTTGCCAAATCAAGATAGATACAGTTCGAATCATATCTATTTAAGACAAAGCAGCATAGACAGAATATAAGTGTGGGAAACTACACAACAATAAAAACACTTGTAATGTACATGGCATGAGAACATAACTGTTTATTCAATTGAAACTGAAATCAACATAGAGCAAGTTACAATAGCAAACAGCCAAACACGTTGAAGAAACAGGTTTAAAACATACCTATTGCGCCATTGGAGTTTCAATTGCATCCTTCAAATTTGAAATTAGTTGGTATCAGTAAATACAATGATGCAAGAGCAAAGTAGTATGAACCATAGCTACGGAACCTGACATGAGAACAATTCTTCTTCTGCTTTAAGCGTTGACTTCGGGTTCGGAGTGGTGGTCCTCGTGATTTGGGCACTGCAGTTGCCTTACTAACTGCTCGTGTTTGGGTGCTCTGTGGTGGAGACGGTGCTGTGTCAACGGGAACTGGGTGTCTATCTGCTGGGGTTGGGGTTAGAAGGGGTGTAGCTGGTTCTCTGTCCAACTGGGTAGGGGTACAATCTGCATGAGTGTGGGTTATGTGTGGTGGGGCTGGTTCTTGGGCAAGTACAACCGTGGTTCTATCTGCATCGACAGGTAGCACGATCTTTTCTGAAGACCGTGTTTTTACTCCCACAGATACTGCCATCACTCCCTCCAATTGAAATGGCTGATAAACAAGAAAAGTAATTGAATGTACAGACATTGTAAGATAGACTGGTGCAATGGATAGTAGGGAAGAAAACAGGGCATGAAATAATTCCCATTTATGTTGTCTGTCACGACCGGATTTTTGAGATAATAATTTCCCAGAAAAACAGCCTTGTGCCCACCAGCCCCAGGATTACTGTTAGCTGATGAGGCACCAACTTGATAAAAGAATTCCAAGCAAGGCACAAAAATATGTAGTACAAGACCATTTAGGCCTAGGAGTACAACACTTGGTTTCTAGTGGTTGAGGGCGGAAGCGGTTGGGTTCATCTGCGTCTATGGGACTCCATTTCCCACAAGAACAGCTGACCAGGATAACTCCTATCTTCGCGAGGCTGCAAATGTCAACACGAAGGTTCCGAGGTTTGTCATCGCGATGCTTATCTCCAAGCAAGGAATCTGGCCAAGACAATAGCCAGGGACAAGCCAGTGAGTACGTTTGAATGTACTCGCAAACATTAAGAACACGGGTGTAATATATCAAACATGCTCCGGATTATTATGAGATCACAAGTCTGTCACGAAATATACGAAAAACCATGATGCACACATGTGGTTAAAATAATCCAAAGTAAAATACTGGGTGCCAAACGAGGGCCTGAATGACTCCTCGAGAGGAAACGGCAAGAATAGTAATACTGGTACCAAACGAGGGTCTGCATGACTCCTCGAGAGGAAACTGCAAGAATTATAATGCCGCAGTCGGGCGTCGGGGCGACACCACATAAAGGGCTTACAAAAGATAAATGAACTACAAGCTTGCCGCAGTCGGGCGTCTGAGCGACACCACAAAAAGGGCTTATAAGAGAATAATCACGGCGAATATCCACGAGGTGGAACCATCCCAGGGATACTCAATAAAAATACATGATATAAATGGTTAGTCCAAAATAATAAAGATCACAATCCATATGTGCCATAATCATAAACAATATTTAGTTCCGTCGTTTCTCCATCCGAAAACCGATAATTTAGTCAAGCCGTATTTCCATCCGAATACCGTTACTACGATCTAGTTAACCGTGTCTCCATCCGAATACCGTTACTGAGCTCTAGCTAATTCGTTCTCCATCCGAAAACCGTTACTAGATTCAACTCAGACTGTGGTCTTTACTCAAGAACATGACTATCCAACAGGATATATCCTCTGCAGAGGGAGTACCATTTTCCCACGAGTAACGGGTTTACTTAGTCCATCGGGACTAATTCCGTCTACGGTCTTTTACTTGAAAACACGCCTGACCTGCACACACCATCTTAACTCACCGGTGTCTGGAATCACCCACGACACCTGCCAAGCAAAACTCTAAGTGGGGAGGCTACAACCTCGACGTAGCATGGGATCAAATTTCTATTCGCGCGCTCTAAGGGGGTGCCCCCCCTCTCGGTCCCAACCGGAAACACCCATGCCCCATGACCAAGTGGCATGCCTACTGGAGGCCTCCGGTATCTTCCACTATGGCCTCTCTGTACGGTGTGTGCCTTGGTAGGGGTTGACAACTTACTGAACCATACCCCGTCTGCGACAGGGACAAGTGGTAGTACCAACAAATAGGGAAGCTACCGACCAAGACTCGACTTACGACCGACTCAGGTGGTCCAAGCATCCTCCAACAATATTACCACTAGTGAAATAAAACACCACTCATCAAGCCTCACCATGCCATACCGGACATACTCGTCTCGACGAGGGACTAGGGACAAGCTCGTGTCTACCCAAGACCACGACTTTCCCGGCTTCCCACCGGTATGCATGAGGAGCTCACGAGGATGATCCAAATCACTAGTGTATCCCTTGCCGACCACAAAACAACTCCAAAGTGTACTCATGTACGAGACTATATCGATACATAAAGCCAACGCATACTCCAAGTAAAAAGGTATTGCGATCGTATCCGAACACCGCAACAAAATATTATGCCAGAGTTCAGAAATGCTTGCCTTCAAGAGTATGCAAAGGATGCACTTTTTTGGAAGCTTTCCCTTCTCTCCAAAATCCTATTTTGCAAAATATCCAAATAACAAATATTTCAAACACAGTACCAAAAGTTGTCTCAAATATTTTTGAAATAAATCTTAAAATAAACTAGATGAAATTTGAGAGAGGTAGGAAAAAGAATCAACTCATTTGGAGTTTTATTTTAAAGTTATAGCTGGTCAAAGTCTGGTCAAACTCTGTTTTTTAAATAAAACCAGAAAAGAAAACGATTCAGAAGAAAATACGCTTTCGCAGCAGAGGAGACGCACTCGGGAGTTATGCGCCTTCACTTAAACAGAGAGAGGACGGCCGCGCGGGTCACTGACAGTGGGTCCAGAGGGCCCACTGGTCAGGTTTGACCGTTCTTCCCTCCTCTTCTCTTCTGCCCGACGGGAGCGGGGCTCCAGCGATCGCCGTCGACGAACGGCAGCGCCTCACGGGCATGCAAGGGCGGGGATGGAAGGGCCAGACCGAGGCGGTCTCCTAGGTGGTTGTTGGGTCGTCGGAGGTGGAAGGAATCGCCGACGGCGAGCTCCGCGGCGGAGAAAAGCTACGGTGGCGAAGTGCTTATTGTACTCTGGTGATCTCCGACCGAAGTTGGGTAGTTGGGCAGCTCCGCATGGACTAGAGGAAACTACTGGTGGCGTTGGTTGGGCGAAAGGGTGGCTGACTGCAACGAATCGCACCGGAGCTTAGCGGCGGCCGAACTGGCCGGAGTTGAGGAAGATGGCCACTACGGGTCGATCTACCGCGTGGGAAGCTTTACGGGGAGGGTCTGATGTCGCCTGCAGCCTTGAACGAGCTCGGGGACCCTTTATATAGGCGCTCGAGGTTGGACCGCGGCGGCTGCAGATAAGATCGCCGGCGACAGCCGTTTCTGTAGCTGCAGGGCGCCGTGGCGGCGACGAACGCGTGCCGACGAGCGTGAGGATAAGCACGAGCTATTCCCAGGGGCAGCTGGCGCGCTGGGGTGGTTTGGGCGGTGCCGAACATGGCAGAGGCCGCTGCCGACGCCGGCGTGCCGCCAAGGGCGCTGCCAGCAGTGCTTCAGGGCGCCAGCGATGCCGTGGAGCAGGGAGTGGCTAGTGCGCGGTTCAGCGATGCAGTAGGGGCCAGGGAAGGGTCGCGTCGGGTGCGGCAGTGCGGCGTGTCGGCTCAGTGCGCGCGCGTGCAAAACGTGCGCTCTGGGCGCGCCCAGAGCACGCACGGCAGGTGTTCGACGCAATGCCAGCGCTCTCTAGAGAGCTTGGGTGAGGCTGGCAAAGAACAGAACAAGGGTAGGGGTGGCTAGGAGCTCAGTGGACAAGGTTGTTGGGTCCTTGGAGCAAGTCCACAGTGCAAACAAGGAACTCACGCCAAAACAGACTGCACACCAGGTGTTCGACAGAATGCCAAGTGCACTTGGGCAACTCTTGGAGTGGCCAAGGTCTCCAGATCAGGGTCTCTTTAGATGCAGGAGATGGTGGTAAGATCACTTGGGCAAAACCAGAAACTTGTCAGTGCAAGTTTTGCAAAACTCCAGTTTTGGACAGAAGGAAAAAGGGTTTAAAGCATGTACTTCAAAACCTCCAATGAGCCCAATCTCCTGGACTTAAGAGTTTGGTAGGGAGGGCTACAAGTAGGAAAAATCTCAGGGTTACTAGAGCAAGGAAAATTATGGTTGCAGTACAAATCACCAAATTGGACCAGAATGCAAAAGAGGTTGATCCACTCAAATTTTTCAAAGAACATCACTGGGTTTTTGCTTGAAAATGGAATGTATGCATCCACTAACATCTCCAAACACTTGGAAGAATTTTTAAATAAATATTTAAATGGGTTGTAGTGCAAAAGTGCCTACTGGACCAGATTGGAAAAGTTGGTGTAGAGCTCAAAATCTCCAATGGCCAGAAGGTATTTTTGCATAAAAGTGATGTGGAACCATCACATGACATCCCCAAATTTTGGTGGAAATTTTAAATGTATTTGTCAAATGGTTGTAGTGCAAACAGGCTCCAGATGCAAAAGAAATCATTTTATAAGAATAAAGTTCTGAGAACACAAATTTTTGCAAAGAAAAAAACCACTGATAAAGAATTTGTTTTATAAAAGAGAGTATTCATGTCCAACAATACCTTTGAAGGTTTTTCCCCACTAGAGGCAAAAATCCAAAAAAAAACACAAAAGGTAAAACTTGACAATTGGAAAAGTTTTATTTCCTGGCAACATTTTAATAAATAAAACAAGGCCAAAATTTTGGGGTGTCACATTGTCTAAGCAAACAGAATAGCAGGACATAATTTCACATATATGATGGCTAATTAAACAGGATAGCATGACACAATTTCACATGTATGATGGCTAACTAAGCAGGATAGAATGACATACTTTAAAATATGATGACTATGTAAACAGGATGACATGATATAACTATACGATGTGTCTATTAAAGTGGTTGGCATGCCATAAATCACAAACATGCCGTCGATGGAAACATGATGGCATGATATAATTCACGGATATAATGACATAATTTAAAATATGATGACTATGTAAACAGGATGAGATGATATAACTATATTATGTCTTTAGAAAATGGGTTGGCATGCCATAATTCAGATACATGCTGTCTATGTAAACATCATGGCATGACATAATTCAAATATATGATTTATATAGTAAGGAAGTGAGCAGAGGGCAATCGCATATATGATGTGTCAACTAAGGAGATGGCATTCAATATTGTGTATATGATGTAAAAACTAAGCATTGCAATACAACATATGCATTATATGAGTAATATAACCCTGCCAAGTTTGAGCATACACCTCAGGGGGATAATAGGACTGGTCATCTGCCTCTGAATCCTCCTCTGAAGAGCTATCTGTAACTAGCAAGATATCTGCTTCAGCAGGTAGCATTGTCTGCTGTGAAGACCTTGTTTTCACTCCAGTTTTCTCCATCACCAATTCAAATGGCTGATGCACAGGAAGAGCAGTTGAATATACAAACATTGTCGACAAAAGCAATGAGAAATACAAAAAAAGGACGGCATGATATAATTCACATATATGACGCTTGCCTAAACAGCATGGCATTGCATAATTCACATACATAATGCCTTGCAACAAGATAACATTGCATAATTCACATATATAATGTCTTGCAACAAGATGGCATTGCATAATTCACATATATGGTAATTAGACACTAAACAGGTGGCATTCACACAAAGCATGTCTAAACTAAGCAAATGACATAGCAATGCAAGATACCATACGCACGATATGAGCAACATAACCCTGCCAAGTTAGGGCATGCACCTCGGGGGGGGAATATGACTGGTCATCTGTCTCTGAATCCTCCTCTGAGGAGCTATCGGTAACCAGCAAGACATGCGCTTCGTCAGATAGCATTGTCTGCTCTGAAGACCTTGTTTCCACTCCAGATTTTTCCATGACCGTGCCGAATGGCTGATGCACAGGAAGAGTAATTGAATGTACTAAAATTGTTGACAAATTTAACACGTAATAAAAAAATGATGGCATGATATAATTCACATATAAGATGACTGGCTAACCAGGGTGGCATTGCAAAATTCACATATATGATGCCTGGCTAGACAAGATGGCATTGCATGATTCACATATACGATAAAGAAACTAAACAGATGGCATTGACACAAAGCATGTCTAAACTAAGCAGATGACATCTTTAATGTATACAGTAAGCAATGCAAGGCACCATATGCATGATATTACCAACATCAGCATGCCAAGTTAGAGCGAAGACCTCATGGGGTAAATAGGAGTGGTCTTCTCCTTCTGAATCCCCCTCAGAACAGTTATCTTCCTCTTGATTACGATCCGAAATGGGTGGAGGGGGGCTGCCTTTGCGCCCACCATGGAACGACGTCTGCATGAAATTTTATTGCCACGCAAGGCTCGTCTCTTTTGCTCTACATGATCAGTTCCATTGTGTACAATAACTGGCATGCATAGGAATAAAACATAGTGAGATTATGTAAGGAGTGCATGCACAAATCCAGAGTGATGGTAGCAAACTGTGGATAGACCCAAAACCAATGATAGCAGGCAGATAATAGCTTTAGTTAAAAAATACAGATAATGGCTCCTTTAATGTTTGTTTGCACCCAACATGAAACTCATAGTAGACACCGGAGATTAACCAGATAGTAGACAGATAGTACTGATTGCTGCCCCAATATGTACCCCACAACCATTTAAAAACTCAAGTTTCAGCATTAGTTTGGACCTGACTCGGAGTCTAATAGGTGAACACGACGATAATGTAGCATGTCATCATATTAAGCGACGCATAACGTAAGCAGACACGGAAGAGTGCGACCTCTCTTGCGGACCCGTGTAGTCCTCAAGGTCATCTGCTCAGTTGATGATGGTAATGCAGTTGCCGTGGCTGCCGGCGGCGGGGAAGAAGATCTGAGGCGGCGAAAGACAGTCTGGAGAGCGGATCCCTGCTGTGGTGAACCCTTCCGTCGTTGGAGCAGCTGAGCTGGGGTGGAACACAGCGCCGCAGGAGCAGGACAAACCACACAAGGTTTTCTTTGACACATATCTGTAACAGAAGTAATTGAGTAAGGGCTTGTTTGAATTTGAGGATTCTAACAATGCAGGGATAGGAAATAGACAGGAATAGGATAGGAATGCACGTGCAAAACAGAGAATTTAAAAACACAGGATTTCTGCCAATCTGGGTGTTTGATTCACAACAATTGGAAGATCACAGGATGCAAAAAAGCATGGTGAGATTAAGTCAAACCACAAGAAAATGTACGGTTATAATTCTATTATGCTACTATCTCTTAGTCTTGTGCTTGATGAATAGGAATATGAAAAGGAGGAGAAGTGGAAATTAGAATTCCTACGGTTTTTCTTTCAAGGAGACACTAAAGGAACAAATCCTACAGTTTTCCTTTGCTCCATTCCTTTGCACCAAATTCATGAAAAGTAGTACCATAGGAAACTTTCCAATTCCGATGTTTTTCATTCACTTTTCCTTTCAAGCACTGGCGATTCTAGTAGGCAGGCTTGAGCAAGGAAAATCCTACACTAAAAAAATGTTTTTGTGCTACTTCTATTACTTTGGACCCAGGCCACTGCCATACTAGCTCAACTCCCAGGCCCATCGACAAATGCACAGCTCAAACGCGCAGAGATAAATAATGATGGCGTTCAAGAGAGTCCATCACGGATAGCTAAGTTGCCTGGTACCTCACTGCTTGTCATATAGTAGGATAAAATAATCGTATTTCCCGTTACTACGAGTGCTCAGTGGACAATATATATAACATGTAGAGTAAAAAAGAGATGCAACAAGTGTACAACCTCTTTGGCGAAGCCATGTCGATCTCAGCGTGATTGGGTTGGCCGGTGAGGATGCTCCGGCTGACTTGGCTGTCAGAGGAGGGGAAGAAGATCTTAGGCGTCTGGAGATGGAGCCCGAGGTACTGCTCCGCTGTGATGGAGGGTTTCGTCGTTGGAGCAGCTCCGGTGAGTTGTACGACGCCGAGGCTGAAGTAGGACAAGAGAGACAACGAACAATGTTAACCTGAGTGGAATTCTAATAGCATCTCCAATACATGACGTAAAATACATAACCACAAAGTGCTAGATGTAAAATACATCAGCCGCTCATCTCTGAACTTAACTGTCGAAACTGAATTTAACTATCGAAACTGAACTTAACTGTCGAAACTGAACTTAACTCTCGAAACTGAATTTTGCTGTCGAAACTGAACGCACTAGCAAGGTGAGGCTACACGTCGGTCGACTGACTTTTTCATCTCTGGTCAGTCGATTTTGCAGCCGTTGGATACGAAATCAAGGGCCTGCGGTTCATCTTCAACCTCCACCCCCCTGAGCCGCCAGCCACCACCGGCCAAACAACAGCCCCTCGCCGCCCGCGGCCGGTGGTGCGCCGCCCCGCCCGCCCCGAAAACACTCCCCATCGCCGGTCCGCCGCCGCCCCGGCCATCCCTCTAGCCCCCCCCATGCCGAGCTTTTTCTCCGGCGATCTCCACGCCACCGCCGGCGACCACCACCCCCATCCTGAACCCTAAGATAGATAGTGGGGTACCTCTCCGGCGAGCCCCCCTCCCCGCTGCGGCTGGTTCTTCCTTCACCCCGGCGAGCCCCCCCCCCCTGAAAATCGACTGACCCAAAAGTCGATTCAGTCGACTGAAGTGTAGCTAAATCGGAGCAGCATCGCAAGCAAGAGCAAGAGCGAGAGCAGCAGCGCGAGCAAGAGCAATAGCAAGAGCAGACCAGGCAGGGGACCGAGAGCAAGAGCAGAGCAGCAGCGCGAGCGAGAGCTAAAGCAGCAGCAGCTCCTACTGATGTGGACGTCGCCGCTGAGGGAGCGACGCCGTGGAGGAAGTGGCCGGCGACGCCGCCGTGGATGGAGCCGCGCCGTGTCGGCTCGGGACCGAGCGCCGGCAGCACCGTGAGATCGAATCAAGAAGAAAATGCGGCGATTAGTGTACAACCTCTTTGGTGGCGCCGATTAGGCCGCAGCTTCATCCGAGGAAACGGTGATGATGATGCTCTTCCGGTGGTGCAGGTGAAGACGGCGGTGTGGGAATGGAGGTGGCGCGAAAGACGAGGGGAACGTCGGGGCAGCTCCTTGGAGGTGGAGGACGGGGTGGCTGAACCGGCGGGACGATGAGATCGACGACGGATCCTCATCCGGTACGGTGGATGAGGGACGTCGAGGTGTTGCTGTGGACGACGTCGTCGGGGAAGAGGCTCCGGCTGGGTGGCGGACGGAGCAGGGTGTGGGGTTTCGTCGCGGGTTTTCGCGGCCTCGGTGTACGAATGGGTGGGCGGATGGGATGGCAGTGGGGAACCATGGCTTAGAGACGCGCTTGTCCGAAATGTGGGGTAAGTTACGAAAGTACCCCCACCGATTTGAGGCGGTTCTTTCGGTTCAGGGGTACCACGGGCATTTCGCGTGTCGGGATTTCACAGGAGGTGGGAGTTTTCGCGCGCGTTGTAATTTCGGAATAGCAAGGCGCGGGTTGAGATGGAGGGAGTTGTCGGAGCACAACGAGACAAAGATATATCTTAAATATTTCGGGCTAACAAGGCGCGGGTTGAAGAGGCGGGAGTTTCGCAGCACGATAGACAGAGACGCTAGCTTGAATTTTCGGCATAACAAGGCGCGGCTTGAAATTTCGGAAGAACAAGCTTAACGTGTACCCAAAAAAAGACAATTTGCACCTCAACACGCACAACACACACACAAACACCATTTAGACTAGAGTAAGGTACACGTGCATTGCACGCATGAGATTTGGCAACCAAATTATGAATAAATACCACATTATAGCATGCAAGCTTTGAGTCATATATGCATGATGTAGATGTTCGTTTAATTCTTATAGTTCATTTCATTCAAAATCATCTAGTTTTTATAAGAAAGCTAATCTATTTTAAGATTCATGGAATTGTGCGTCGTAAGACATAAAGTAAAAACAAATAATGGCAAATCATGTAGAAAAACATTTGGGCAATTCTGATACGGAAGATTCTAGAACAAATAAGAAGTGCTTGTGTTTTGATGTTTGTGCATTATGCTTAAGTTCAACCATGGAGTCTTCTAGATTATACATGTGGCGAAATCTGGTGGAATCTAGATGATATCCAACGGCCAGTAGTGCTCAAATTTGCCATCTTTGGACCATCGGATTCGCCTCATCCAACGACCATCTTTCAAAGTTAAAGTTACCCGCACACAATATAAAAAATATAAAATATAATATATATATAGGGGTATAGATATAGATATGTGATGCGAAAGCCGCCCATCATCTCCAATTAGAATAGTGTGTCCATGCACGGATGCGACGTGGCCAAATGATGTCTGCCATCGGTATCTCAAATTCAAATCAGTCTGACCTTGTTCAATGTGTATACATTACAACATGCTCGTTTCCAAACCACACCGCGCAGATCTCCGTTATATTCATGCATGCATGGGTTTCAAACATCAGGATCTCTTATTCAAATATTTGAATTCAACTTTACATTGATTATGACCTCACCTATTCTTTTACACCCACACAGTAGTCTTCTCTTTATAATTGTACCACTAACTTTCTCTCGTGCATGCATGCACACACACTACCAGTCGGCATTATCCATCGCACGCATGCAATCTTTTTCTTCAGGTCGGTCTCCCATGAAGGCACACACCCACACACATCCCCCTCTCCATCATATCGGGCATTCTTTATCTCTCACGCGTGCATGCGCAACGATCGATGTTCCTCTATGTATGTGTGTATATAGCTAGGTCTTTCATAGTTTTCCACACAAACCGATCAATCGATATATCCAGTGAGGTCTCACCCTCTTTCCCACGTCCACATCGATCAATCTATACCTCTCTATATAGGATTAACATATATAGCTAATACACCCACATTAATTATATATCCAACGTCCCCCTCTCATCATCCATGCCTTCCGCTTCATCTCTCAGACGCGTGCACAATGGCGAAGACAGGGGCAGTAAGGGCCCTGCCCCCTCCCCCCTAACATCACTATATATCGAGGCTAATATGAATGTGATCATTAGACAATTGCTGCTAAAAATGGTTTAAGTTCATGAATTGACCCTCCTCGTAAAGGATTAGCAATGCTTGGCCCCCTAGCTCATTTATTTTTCATGGCTCCGCCACTGCGCGCAACAGCGCACGTGTTCGCCCCCTCTCTCTAAATATCGATCTCGCACTTGTGCATTCCTTCATAGTCTCCCTCCACTCGGCCCCTCGCACCATCTTCTAGCCCCCCACCGGATTTTGCCACATGTACAATCTAGCAGACTCCATGGTTGAACTTAAGCATAATGCACAAACCTCAAAACAACAGTGGTTCTCTTTTGTTCTAGAATCTTCCGTATCATAACTGCCCAAACTTTTTTCTAGTTGAATTGCCATTATTTGTTTTTACTTTATGCTTTACAACGCACAATTCCATGAATCATAAAATAGATTAAGGGCTTCTTTGATTCAAAGGATTCTCAAAGGAATTTTGGAGGATTCTAATCATTAGGAATTTTTCCTATCTTGGTTGTTTGATTCGTAGGATTGTAAACCATAGGAATTTTTCCATATGATTCATTTGCACTAGATTTCATAGGAAACATCCCATCCACTCAAACCTCTTTGAAAGAATTCTGCGTTTTTTCTATGCACAATCAAACACTCGTACAATCCTGTAGGATTCAAGACGACATTCCACTATAATCCCATGTTTTTCCTATTCCCGCGTTCTTAGCTTTTTTATAAAAACTAATTGATTTTGAATGAGATGAACTATAAGAATTAAACGAAGGGCTACATCAGGCATATATGACTCAGAGCTTACATGCTATAGTGTGGTATTTATTCATAATTTGGTTGCAAAATCTGATGCGTGCAATGCACGTGTACCTTACTAGTACTTCGAGTATGTGCAAAACACGTAAATTAGAATACCAATGGCACGCTACACAGTGTCTCTCTTACAGTTCATGAAGCCACGTGGCACATGTGGAGGCGTTGTCGCGACCTCCTTGCGTGGATTGATCACAGTGACGTGCTGCTGGTTCCAGAAGAATGTACTCGTCCTCCCTGAGCCATACTGGCGGTACATGCACGAAGCGAAGATGTGCACGCACGCCACGCACGCACTCATTCCCTCGCACGCACACGCGGGTACACGGGCGGACGCAATTTTGTACCAAGATCCACCCCATGTGATAATTTGACGCGTGTAAAGTCGTTCACTTCATTGATGGTCAATTAATACAGCGCATGCAAATTGAGTGGACGTGAGGGCGGAAGAAAGACATTATTACTCCACTGCGCGCATGCGAGTAGTTAAATCGTGGGTTGCTAGTAGTACTTCCATTGGTCTCCTTCGTATTTTGTGCCAATTTTTGACAGTAACATAATATTTACGCATTTGAGCAGTGTAGTACTTGAAATTTATGTTCCGCTAAACTCATCGGGAGCCGTTTCGGGCCTCGAAACCAAAACCATCAATTAATCTTTACCTTGTTCCCATCACATTCGAAAGCCTGCTCACACCTACTAGTACGTACCAAACCTGAACGTGTTCCCACTATGCAGGTATTAGTACTAGTGCTAGTACTTAGGTTATAAAAAGGGGAACTACCTAACCGAAAATTACTCTACCTTTCCTCCTCATAAGTGCTTCTTCTTCGTCCGTCGTTGCCATGGCCGGTGAGCAGAGCTCTAGGTCGAGAACTACTCGTAACAAGGGAGCGGCAACCAAGGCTGCGGAAAAAAAGAGAGGGCTCGCCGCCACGCAGAGACCTCGAAAGATCTCTCACGGGCAGGCGATGGCTCCCAGGAGCGCCCTAGCCGCGGAGGCGAACATGCCGAGCCGGCGGAGCTGGAGTCGTTATCCCTCGACGGCATGCCCGATCAGCTCAATAAGCAGAAGGAGTTCATCCAAGGCTTGATGGAGTTGCTGAAGGAGAGCCTCGACGACATGCCCGCTGAGCTCAATCAGCAGGGGGAGTTGACCGCCGGCTTGGTGATGCTGCTGAAGAAGAGCATTGCCTCGGAGAAGAAGGCGACCGGCGAAATCCTGCGACTTCAGGAGGACAAGGCGAAGCTCTGCCACGAGATCGACCTGTTGAAGGAGAAGAACGCCGGCTGGAAGAAGCTGCATGAGAATAGTAGTTCCTCGATGAAGATGCTGCAGGCCCTCGTCATGGAACAGAAGGAGGAGTTGGCGAAGCTCCGCATCGAGCACCCGGCTGCTGTCAAGGTACGTAATGCGGCCGTGGAACAGATGATGAAGGCTCGCGTCGAGAAATCCCGCGTCATGGACAGAATGAAGAAGATGGCGGAGGAGACGCGCAAGGAGATGGAGGTCGTGGAGGCGATGAAGAAGCAGTTACGACTCCGCGGCGAATTAGATCATTTGGGGTGATAATCTTCCTTCTTCTTTTGCTCCTGTGTTTCATCTTTTGCTTCGGGTGTTTCGCCGCACGTGTCACGTTCTCTGCGAGGCATGAATAGAACAATGTTTTTTGAGGGAATGAATAGAACAATGCTAACAATGAGATGACTAGCAAATTAGATCATTTTTTATCGCCATATGGCACTGGGCTGCCGTGTTTCGTGCTCCTCCGTCGCAGTACTACTCCAGTGGAAAACTTGAGTATACCGCACGGTTCTTTGCTCCTCCTCGATCAGGTCGTCGGCGC
Organism: Triticum aestivum; assembly: GCF_018294505.1. Taxonomy (NCBI): domain Eukaryota; kingdom Viridiplantae; phylum Streptophyta; class Magnoliopsida; order Poales; family Poaceae; genus Triticum; species Triticum aestivum. The sequence continues at coordinate 67,885,364 of NC_057802.1, forward strand.
ATTTATACGAGCAGTCAAATCACAAGGCCCCGCCTTCCAGCAGTAATGAGCCGTCAAATCACAAAGGCCCTCGCCTCTCGTGAAACCGACCAAGCTAGACTGCCCCGCCCTCTAGCCTTTTAAAAAATGTATACTTTTGTACAGCAGTAGTATCGATGGATTGCGCCATGGAGCAAAACTTGAAATTAAAAAAAGGTGGTACATATAGAGAGCGCTCGTCGCCAAATTATGCATATAGTACTATTAAAAAGGCTAGTCACAATAATGGTGTCCAGCACAACCCACCCCTCAAATAAAACTAAGAGGGTGCTTGGATACGTTTTAGTCCCATGACTAAAAGTAGTGGGACTAAAACATGCTAGCCTCACCCATGCTTGGATCCAAATACTAAAAAGGCTAAAATCAAGTTAATGAGCATTTATTATCCTCCAAACCCTCCAATCCAGAACTCGCCTGTGTTAAAGGAGAGGAGTTAAATGCGTAGAGAGAGGACTAATCCACATTTTAGTAGGGGTACCCCTGACTAAAAATTTTAGTCTCAAGACTAGTTTTAGCCCCTCTTTAGTCAGGGGTGCTTGGAACTTTAGCCTCTTAAAGAGACTATTTTTAGTCAGACTAAAATAAGTCCCTTGGATCCAAGCACCCTCTAAGCATCCTGGAATTCTTTGACAAAACTAAGCACCCTGAAATTCTTTGACAACTAAACTGCTGGCTATATGATGTTGGCCATATATATTGTACGTATATAATGTGAAGAAACGAGTGGTAGTACTATACCAACTAAAAGATGAAATGTAAGAAATACTAGTATGTACGTACTGAAGAGTTAAAGTAACGAGAAGAAACATAACATAGTTCTGCTGGGGGCTCAGCACAACACACCCCTCAAATTAAATTAAGCACACCTGAAATTAAACTTTGCAACTATTCCGGTAGACACTGCATTAGAACCACCATGAGCAACGACACTGCCACCTTACTCGGAGTCCTCGTCCACGTCCTCGACTTCGTCCTTGTCCCTCTTCCTCTTGGCCGATACTTCTTTGCTTGAACCGCACACTTGGCTGTTGCTCTTCATCCAACCCTTGTAGATATTGAAGCAAAGGTAGCCATCCATTGCAGCGTAGTGGATGTGGTCTATATCTAGTACATTCCGCTGCCATGCATGACGATGAAACGTGTATGGAGGTTTCTCCAGTTTACCGTACGAAGGATGAACCATGGCTCCTGCCAGGGTCAGCATTGAAGGCTGACGAGAGGACACCAGCCGATTCTTCTGGAGGTCGAAGGTGTTGCCTACAACGAGGCCTATCCGACGCAGGACTTCTTTGTCGTTACCAAAGTCTACAGTAACGAATTTGACTAGGTTGCTCTCGAGGAAGTCCTTAAAATCCTGGCACTCAACGTCGGCATGGCATATGTGGTAGACCAAGCATAAGTCATGCACGCAAACCTGGATCACGGCGGGCTTCTTCCTCTCTTCGTCCTTTAGATCCTTCTCTCGTCCCAGGACTGTGGTGTACTCAACATCTAGCCCAGCGACCCACTCATCATCTGAGTCTTCGAACATGCGTCTGAAGCGAGAAAGGCATCCTTTCACCGTCGCGGAAGAACGGGTGTAGATGACGTCGAACTCATCGCCGGTGATGGTTCTAACCTTGTACTCACCGCCGATCGTGGAGATTTGGGACGCCATGGATTTGGGAGGAGGGTTAGGATTAGTGGAACTGCCGTAATGTGAATGGACGGGACGACTAGGAGCGAACCGCCGTAGTATTGAAGGACGTGCGGGGACGAGTAGGAGCGAACTGCCAGCGTGCGAACGGCAGGGTAGTGGCTTTCCATTCTCCCATGATACGGGCTTCCGAGAGCCCTTGGATCTGAGATCGAACGGTTGCATGGCGTGATTCTAGACCTATGGGTGAATATCCTATCCTGGAGGGTTATTCTGCAAATTTTCAGCAACTTAGCATGCGACCGTTTGATCTCAGATCCAAGGGCTGCCAGCAGCCCGTATCATGGTCGCGCCTACCACGACCGTCGCGTCGCTCGCGCGGTCGCGCCCTTGGAGATTTAACACGGTGCGTTAGGCTATCTGATGTTGGCATGTCATACATAGTCATCACTTAGTCACTCATACTACAACAAGGTTGGCTATAAGGTTGGCTATAAGTGTATTTTTTTACTCCTCTCTATCTCTTTCTTCGTACTCCCTCCGTCCCATAATATAAGAACGTTTTTGACACTAGTGTAGTGCCAAAAACGTTCTTATATTATGGGACACAGGGAGTACTAGTATTTATTGCATTTGCCAAGGAGTGACCTCTTCCAATGAAATGGTGTTGCTAAGTTTGCTTCATTTAATTAGCTATAGACTCAAAATTGTCTTTTCACCTAGGTACACGCGCTTAGCACCGTTTCTTCCTTGGGTCACCAAACTAGTCTCTCTCTTCTTGATTAACTTGCCACATCAGACTTTATGCCTATGTGGCAAGCTTAAGCACCTGTAGGAGCAAGTAAAAGTAAGTACAATAGTGCGCTTTACATGGCATTTTTGCATATGTGGAGGAAAGAGAGGCAAGGAAAAAGTGGAGAAGTGGGCTCTCATGCAAGAGCCAGCCTCTACTACATGGTGGAGCATTGGGAGAGGCACCTGTATGGAGGTGGTCAGGAATCGGGAGACTCACGCCGGTCGTAGCGCCGCAGTTAAAATGATAATGGCAAGTCAAATCACGGGGCCCCACCTGTCCAGCAGTAACTCGCTGTCAAATCACACAGCCCTACGTTTGCAGCAGCCTACTCCCTCGTCTTCTCGCGTCTCTGTCGAACCGACTAGGCGGAACTGCCCCGCCGCCTACCGCGCAGGAAAAGCCCCGCCCTCGACTTTTAAATAGTATACAGTATACTAATTTTGTATCCATGGATTGCGCCCGCGCCATGGAGCAAAGCGTCTAGAAAACGGCGGTACACATGTACGGAGTATACAGCACGCCCGTCGCGTTCGCGTCGCACCCCAGACGGTCGGTCGGTCTGGCACGCTGCTCTCCGAATGGAACGCGCGTCATATTGCGTTTGCACACACATGTGGGACGGCAATTGAGAACCGACCATAGGCACACTCCCCGGCCCCGCAAGTCGGGTGACTTAATAGAAGAGGGAGACGAGCGATAGTACTAGAGAAGTGTTGTACTACGTTGGTGCCTGGACGATCCCTGCAAGACACGGAAGATCAGTTCGTCCATGCATGTGACCAGACTCCAGCAGACACGCCTGGATTGGCTATCGTGTACATATCGTGCAGGCTGTGTTGTACATGGCTGTAGTTGTGGTGAGAAATCTAAAAAAAGGTTTCTTGTCATCTCGCAAAATTAGGTGTCATGTGCTTCGGATCACTGCGAGGGTTAAACAGCGACAACTGAGTTGGGCTAGTCATTGGGGGCACATGCACGAACAGTGACTACTCGGCTGCCATCTAGGTCAAGCCGGCTATGTTAATTAGGACATCTATCGACGGACCCCTTTTCTACGAGTTTATCTTTAATTTGAGCTTTGTTCCTCGTCTAGTTTGTCCGTCGGGATTCATGTTGTCTCCTTTGGGCAGTGAGGTTATGATTTCTTGTCATGTGGCATTTTTTCGTGTTATATGTTATAATCCGGCGCTTCAGATCAAAATGACGACAACTGCGCCTCCGGGCCACGTGCATGAAGACTTCTCGACAGTCATTGACGAGGTCAAGCCGGCTCCGGTAGACAAAAGAAAACTAGTACTACTCCACTATATAGGCAGGAGCCTCCGCGCTTGCTTGCTAGTGTTGCTCTCTTCACACTGTCTCGGCCTCTCCAGATCTAAACACGACAGCGGTGGCCACACTCTCTCTCTCTCTCTGCTCACCGCTGGTCACAGATCCAGCCGGATCCTCTCCGCCGGGGAAGGTGAGAAGGTGCAACGTTCACGCGGTCGTCCTCGGCGACGGCTCTTACCCACTGCTGGGCGCGTCCCGATCAGCCTGCCTTGCCGTTCTCTCCCAAGCACCGCTGGCGAGGGAGGGCCTCCGACCCCTTCTTCCTCGCTGCCGTAGTGTGGGCAGATCCGGCCTCCCGCCGCCCACCTAGCGACATCCCGGCGACCATCAGGTATAACTTCCTTCGAAACCGGCCTTGCTCTACTTCCCGAGCTCCTGACGTCGCTGCATTTGTATCTTTTACTATTTCTCAGGCCCCCTCGTAGATAGGATCGATCGGCTGTTCGAAAACCACCTAATTTTTTTACGTTTAAGAGGTAAAACTAGTTCATGCACTCGAATCTAGTACTACTTGGTTCAAACAAGGAAGAAAGGGGGTGGGGGTGGGGGAGGATTTGTTACCTGAATCTAGGACTTGGTCGAAAGAGGAAATAATGGGGGCGAAAAGTAGCAGAGACTGGCTATCCAACTGGTCTCTAGGTCTAATAGGGAAATAAAGGGAAACGCAGTACAAACTCAATATAAACCCGATCTATTGGTTGAAAAAGGAAAGAAAGTGGGGACTGGGGGACAAGTCAACAGAGTAAGTCCAGCACTAGATTTGCTAGCCTCACACAGTATAAGGTGGCTATACCGAACAAAAATGGGACCAACCCAGATATCCTGTTCTGATGTTTGTTGCCCCGAGCCACTCTTATGTAATGCCACTGGTAAAATGTAGCAGTCGCACTGTTAAAAGTAAGGACACGTTAAACCAATGTTGTTTTCAATGTAATGCCTCCAGTAATATGAATCAATGGCACTTCTTTACATGTCCTGCTAAAATTTCCCATTAAGATAAGTTGGTTCTTTTCGTTAGAAATGCAACTGTCCTGGTCCGCCTACTCTCCCGTGCCCAAAGTAATGTCGTATTTAACGGTTGTCATAGTTAATCCTAATGCCCACACTAATATCTAGCAATGCCAGTGCTTTAGAAATTGCTACTGTCCTTGTAGGATTGCCATTCAGATAAGGAACATGCTTCTTTTCATTTGATGCATGTTTCATCACTTGTTAGTCACCCTCCTTTCCACCTTTTTTGTGCAAACAGAGATATACATTTCACGCTCGATCTTAGTTGAACTGCACAAATGATATCCAAATTATAGTTGAGCATTCCAGGAGCTTCACAACCAACCTTGATGTTGCTCAATTTTATTGCAACTAATGAAGAAGAAGCTCTGTGGGTTTCGTTTTCTGATGGAAATGGAACCGGGGCTGGAGCCCTTTTCTTAAAAAAATTGAAGAAGAAGCTGCTAGCTCACGGGACATTGCTTCATTTTAGGTGAACTGCACCAAAAGGTCCCATGAATTGAATCATCCATGTTGGTGACTGAAAGAGCCAGCTTCAGCATCCCAGTCTAAGCACCCCCGGCCTCCATCCTTGCGACGCACGGTACACCTCGTTTGCCACCTGCTCGACCCTAGTGTCACTGATAAAATGAAGTAATAATACAGTTAAAATAGAGCGAGTGTCATCTCTATCATTTCATTTCCAATGTAGATAAAGAAAGTGCTTCTCTTTGTTAATGTATGTTTCATCAACTAGTCCCATTGTTAATGTTTAAGCGTTTCTGCAAACTGGGGTGCTTAATTTTAGTTGATATGTACAAAAATAGAGATTTGAATGTCTCAAGGCGCCTCCTTGTACTACCGCTGTACACTGATGTTCATCACTGGCAGAAGGTGTATCTGGGAGACTTGGGACGATGTCCAGTATGAGGCGTACCGTATGAGGCGTCGCAGGGCCCATCTCGCCCTCGCAGCATGGCATACTATGATACTATCGCAATATTTTCTTCTATTTATTTTGTGTGTTTCATCAACTAGTGCCACTATAATGTAATCACGCTTTTTCATTATCTGTGCAAACAGGGTTATTCAGCTGCATTTTGGTGGAACTGCACAAATGTACGTATGGAACCGGCATATATGCAGAGTGCGAGGTGTGCCAAGTAAAAATTACCGACACCAACCATGCTGCATGCACGCATTGGCATCCACCACCACCAGTGGGATGTGTGGCGCTCTCTGTGGACGGATCTTTCTCGGCAGCAAATCATCTAACCAAATACTAGTAGCTTATATTGGCAGTTTTCTAGGGAGTACTCTTTTCTGAAAGAAGCACCAATCTATTTTTCTTTATTTGTACACTGTGTCACAACTTTGACCCAAAGGTCCAGAGCTATTTTAGGGTGATTGGCGTAGTACTCGGAGACTGATTGTAAGCATGATTTTCATTAGCTGTCACACTGATTGTAAGCATGAGCAGGTGGAAGATTAGGTTAGTGCGAAGCTTACCTTAAACCCTACCGCCGCCGTTGAAACGAGGCGAGCGTCGAGGGAACCGTGGAGAACGGCGGGGAAGCGACGTCGCGCCATCCGGCCTCCTCTTGCGGTGGGAGAACGAATACTCCTGTGGCTCCGGCTGGCTCTGCACCCTCACGAACGGCACACCATACTCGATCGATTCGTTATCCTCTGGGTGCTCGACCTTCGACCTGTACGCCCACCACCTCCGCCTGACTGTCGCCTCGGGCGAATCTGTCTGCTCCATCGCCCAGAGGAGATACTCGATGAACTCGGAGGACTGCGGCGTGACTGCCGCCGAGGAGTACATGTACATCGCCGCCCTCATCGCCGCCGTCTCGCTCTTTCGCATACATTGCCACATGGCCCGCACCGTCCTCGAAATCTCCCACTCATTGTCAAACCAACTAAGGATCTCCTTCAACCTGGCTAACTTTGCCTGGTCGCCGCCGGCGATCTGCCTGATTCGCTGCTGCATCCTCTCCATAGATGTCCTTCTGAGTGGTCCGGTGCTAGCTTTGGAAGATGGGGAGGGAGAGGGACGGTGGTTTTGGAATGGAGATGATGGAGAGGAGAGGAGGTGGTTTTGCAATGGAGAAGATCAGAAGAGGGAGAGGCGAGACGGTGGTTTTGGAATGGAGATGATGGAGAGGAGAGGAGGTGGTTTTGCAATGGAGAAGATCAGAAGAGGGAGAGGCGAGACGGTGGTTTTGGAATGGAGATGATGGAGAGGAGAGGAGGTGGTTTTGCAATGGAGAAGAGGGAGAGGAGCGTGCGGCAGCGATTTAGGATTGGACGAGAGGGCCGGCGCGCTGTGACTGGATCAAAATCAAAATCAATTTACCCTTCAATTAAGAAAGCGACCCCACATTAACTAGTCTCCCTTTTATTCTGGGTCATAATTGACCATGATTTTCGCACATAAAATATATGTTATACGTTGCAAAAATAATATAATTTGAAAGTACATTCAGATACGAACCAAACGATACAATTTTTGGTGACATGCATTCACATTTTGCTTGTCAAATACAGTACGTGGTCAAACTTTGACCCAAAATACGCAAAACAACAAAAAAATACTTCCAAGACCAGCGCCGCTCTTCCGCTCTTCTCCTCTTAAACCACCGCCGCTCCTCTCCTGTTCCAATCTAAATGCAGCGCCGCTCCTCTCCTCTTCCATTTCAAAACCACCGCCCCTCCTCTCCTGTTCCAGTCCAAAACCAGCGTCGCTCCTCTCCCGTTCTAATCCAAAACCAGCGCTGCTCCTCTCCTCTTCCATTCAAAAACCACCGCCGGCGAGTGAAGGTGCTGTGGAGAAGTAGATCGATGGAGGAGTACAACCGATACGTGAGGATCGCAGACGGCGACCCTGTGAAGCTAGCTAGGATGTTGGAGATACAGTCTTGGTTTGACAACAAGGACCAACTAGCGGCGACGGCGACATCCATGGCCAAATATCTGCAACAGAGCGAAAAGGCGGCGATACTCCCGGAGGGAGTCGCGCCGGAGTACATAGAGCTGCTCCTCTGGGCCATGGAGCAAACAGATTCACCGAATCCGATCGTGAGGGAGCGGTGGTGGGAGTATCGATCCCAGATGGAGCATCCACCAGAGATTGAAGGATCGAGCATCTACAGGGTGCCGTTTGTGAGGGTGTCCTGCCAGAGCGAGCCGGTGGAGTCTTCGTCGACCGAACCCAACTGCAAGAGGAGAAAAGCAGTTGGCCCGACGACGCTTCCCCGCCATCGTCTCCCTCGCCGTTCACATCGTCTCACGGGGCGGCTGTCTGCCGCCGAGGAATAGGAGGGGGCTGCCCCCCCAGCCCAATAGTCGGGCAGGTTGTGAATTGTCAGGAGGAGCTTAGGGTTGTCAGTATTTGCAGGTTGTGAATTGTGTTTTGTGTTGTGTATTTTGAGAGTACTTTCAGATATGAATGTCTTTTGAATTTCAGATTTGCAGTATTGAGCATATGAAGTATTTTATGAATTCTAGAGATCTATTTTTAGCACTTAAAAAATGTAGTTTCATAGGAGTATAAAAGTGCAGACAATGTGATTCTCAGAGAAGAAACTGCAAGTTTCAGTTTCAGATAAGAAACTGCAAGTTCAGTTTCAGATAAGAAACTGCAACTTTCAGAGGCAGAGCATTTATATTAACACGGCCTTTTCAAACAGGGTTAACATCATGTTGGAAGTTTTATTCATGGTCGAAAATGGAACTACCAGCCAGTTAACATCATGCTGATCAACATTCATGCATAGCACATCTTCATATGATGCACAGTCAAAATGCCCACACAATGTCGAGTGTGCGAAACACAGAGAAAACGAGGGACGAAGTTTTGGCAAGTGTTGGACGTGGTTTTGGGCTGCCCCGTCTAGGCTTTCATTTTTAACATGCGCAGCCCACGACCTCGGATGGGAGGTCCATAGGCCTGTTTGTATTTTCTTAGGGCCGTCATGTATCGACCGGCCTATGGACCTCCCATCCGAGGTTTTATTTTTGGCAGCCCAATTTATGTATTTTTTTGAAGAAAACGCAGAGGTCTGTTCTATTTTTCTATATAAGAATAGGAACGCCAGGTCCAACTTATGTTTCCCTTCTAACTATATTATATATATTTAAATTATTTTATATGTTATTATATATTATTTTATTGTCATCATATATTTAACAGATACTTACATATGTAAGAAAACAATATCCCACATCTTATTAACTTATAAAAATAATTTCTTAACAAATAAAATCCTGGATTGTTTTGGCACGAAAATCCTAGTGATTGTGTACAAAAGCTTGGTAAGATTTAAGGACGAATGTAATAATATCACTTATTATTTAAATATATTTATAACAAAATGCTCAGCCCCTTTTTATTTTTTGATAACATTGCTGGCCCAACCCAACATTATAATTAGAATCAGCCCAGCAAAATCGTGTATTTCGAGAAAGTGCAAATGGCCTGTAATTTTTTAGGAAATAAAATAAATGGGCCGCATGGACGCTACATTATTTGTTCACCCAGCCCAGCTAATGGCTGTAATTCAAAAAAAAGATCAAATTGACTGTAAATTCTACCGCGCAAAAAAAAGACTGTAAATTCTGAAAAAATGGGTTGAATACGTGCCACATTTTTGGAGGCTGAAATGTGGGCCAATAGGTCGAAGCCAACGCAAGTCGTTGTCAATTTAGTCAACAAATGATTCTGACATGTTAGCCGTTGGATTTACATCCAACGACCGGCATCCATCTTCAATCTCTCGTCTTCTTCCTCCAGCGCCGCCGGGACCACCTCCCGCCTCCTGCTGCTAGCAGCTCTGCTTAGCACGCTTCGCTATGAAGCGCTACTCCACCGTTGGCCAGGCCATCCCTCCACCCCTCCACACCTCCTGTTCTTCTCCACCGACTGCCGAACCACACCGCACTAGAACCAGTTAACCCTCGTACACCTCTCCGTCTGCGACTCTACTCCCGCGTCTTCCCATCTCCGGCTCGTTGCTGTCCGGGGCCTCGCCGTCGTCCACCACCTTGGATGCGCTCGGCGCGGCGTGGTCAACGTGGTCAACGAACGACACCATCGGAAGTAGACTGTGCGTGGAGAGGCTGACAGCTGGGTCCACGGCCGCACACAAGGAAATGCCTCCTTATTACGCGCAAAATAATGATTCCTCCACCTGACATCTGGGACCCACCGGAAGGGCCTCTGTATTTCGCGAAAATAACGTGCCCCCCGCTGACATGTCGGACCCACCAGCTATCTTCGCACGCAAGGAAGTGCCTCCTTATTACGCACAAAAAAATGAATACTCCCCCTGCCAGCTGGAACCCAGCATAGTGGGAGGCTGACTTGTGGGCCTACCAAGTTGACGGGGACGGAGGGCTTTGTCAACTTAGTCAATATGAACGATTCTAGCTCCTGTTACCGTACGATGTTCATCCAACGGCCGTAGTGCTTCTTCAACCTCTGGTCTTCTTGCTCCAGCTGCCCAAACCAGCGCCGGTCGTGCCGCGTGCTCCTGCCTCCCGTGGCCGGCTGTGATGCCGTGGAGGCCTCACCGCCCCTACTACTCCCACCGCTGGCCAGGCCATCCCTCTACTCACCCACACGCCCTGTTATTCTGCGGCGACAACAGCCTCACACCGCAGCCGAACCAGTGAACCCTCGCACTCCTCTTCGCGTGGGCATCCACTGCTGCGTCTTCCCCGGCTCCGAGTCGTCCCCTTCCTAGTCCTCGCCGTCGTCCACCGCCGTGGTGCTCTCGGCGCGGCGTGGTCAACATGGTCAAGGAACGACTTCCATCGGACGTGGACTGTACGTGGAGAGGCTGACAGCTGGCTCCACGGCCGCAGCAAGGAAGTGCCTGCTTATTACGCGCCAAATAATGATTCCTCCAGCAGACAACGGGGACCCACCGGACGGGCCACCGTATTTCACGAAAAAAACGTTTCCCCTTGACTGTTGGGACCCACCAGCTACATCTTCGCACGCAAGGAAGTGCGTCCGGAAAAAAACGATTCGCCCCCCTGACTGCTGGGACCCACCAGCTACATCTTCGCACGCAAGGAAGTGCGCCCGGGCAAAAAAAAACCGATTCGCCCCCTGACTGCTGGGACCCACCAGCTACATCTTCGCACGCAAGGAAGTGCTTGATAGTCGGGACCCACCTGGTCGAAGCGTACGTAGTGTTGTCATTCTGGTCGCGAACGTGTACGTACATATATACTGGTGGATGTAGAGGCGCGCACGTGTCGTAGTAGAGGCACGCACGTAGCATGTACATGTACGTACAGCGGCCAGGGTGCAAGAAATAAAATACGGCCACGTATGTGTACATACAGGCAGGGTCTCGAACGCCTACTCGCGCATACGTACGACTAGGGCTCGTGTACATGGCTGGGTCGGAACGGAGAAACATCGTCGTCGTCGTGTTCATGGGGAGGCAACGGAATGCGTCGTGTTCATGGGGAAGCAACGGAATGCGTCGTGTTCATGGGGAGGCAACGGAATGCGTTGTGTTCATCGGGAGGCAACGGAACGCGTGGGAGCCAACCGGCTGGGTCGGAATGGAATGCGTGGTCGTGTTCATCGGGAGGGCTTGGACGGAACAGGCGATGGAAACGAGGCCTGGCGTACCGCAAAACGGAGGAAACAGACCTCCTACGTTCGGAACGGGGTCCTGTTGATCGGGAGGGGTGTGGCGTACCACAAAACGGAGGAAACGGACCTCCTATGGTCGAAACGGGGGTCCTGTTGATCGGGAGGGGTGTGGCGTACCGCAAAACGAAGGAAACAGACCTCCTACGGTCGAAATGGGGGTCCTGTTGATCGGGAGGGGTGTGGCGTACCGCAAAACGGACGAAACGGACCTCCTGCGGTCGAAACGGGGTCCTATTCATCGGGAGGGGTGTGGCGTACCGCAAAACGGGACTCCACGGGATACTGTTCATCTCCACCGTTGACCTCCTCCAGCCTCCACGGCTACCGTCGACCTCCTCCAGCCTCCATGGGCTCCTGTTCATCCAGCCTCCACCGCGCGCTACTCCACCGGCTACTGTTCAACCACCCCTCCACCGTCTACTGTTCATCCAGCCCTCCACACCACGGGGTTCTGTTCAACCATCCCTCCACGGGCACCCCTCCACCGTCTACTGTTCATCCAGCCCTCCACCACACCACGGGGTCCTGTTCATCCAGAGGCAACGCCACTGCTCACTGTTCATCCAACCCCCCGCAACGCTCACTGTTCATACAATCGATCGGCTTCAGTTAGCAGCAGTAGCGAAGGAATCGCTCGATCGGGTTCAGTTAACAGCCATCGATCGATTGCTCGGGTTCAGTAACGCGTAGCCTGCAGTGCAATCACTCGGGTTCAGTTAGAGCCCAATGCCTCGCTCGGGTTCAGTTAGAGCCAACGCCTCGCACACACGCGTACGTGTACGAGAGAAACGCGCATCGCCCGGCCCCCGACCTCCCACCGTAACCGGGAACTCCCCGAAATTTTCCTCCCCCTCGCTTCTTCCACGGCTTTTTCCGTCATGGACAGCCCAAAGAATGTCATGCAGCTGTGTCTCCGGCCCGCCTAGGATGAAAAGCCCATTTTCTGTCATGATTTTTTGTCATAGAAGTAGGAGCCCACCACATCTATGATGATACCGGGTTTTGTCACAATTATCGTCATGGAAGTGTCATATGTATGACAGAATTTTTTTTCGTTCAGCCCAAAATGTCACGGATGTGTCTTATTTTGTAGTGCAAGTAGGAGGAATCCTACTTGGGCCCCTAGTCCAATTCGGCCCCCCTTACCATATTTGGACAAGGGGGGAAGGAAGGAGGGGGGAGGGGAAGGAAGTAGGAGTCCTACTTCATACTTTCCTTTTCCTCCTCTCCTTTCCCTTTCTCCCCAACGTGGCTGGCCCTATAGGGGGTGCACCAGCCCCTTGTGGGCTGGTGTGTTACCTTACTTGGCCCATTAAGCTCATATCTTTGCCGGTGGTTGCCCAGAACCCCTTCCGGTGACCCGGTATCACCCGGAACACCTCCGGTGTCCAAATACCATCGTCCTATATATGAATCTTTACCTCTCGACCATTTCGAGACTCCTTGTCATGTCCGTGATCTCATCCGGGACTCCGAACAAACTTCGGTCATCAAATCACATAACTCATAATACAAATCGTCATTGAACATTAAGCGTGCGGACCCTACGGGTTCGAGAACTATGTAGACATGACCGAGACACATCTCCGGTCAATAACCAATAGTGGAACCTGGATGCTCATATTGGCTCCTACATATTCTATGAAGATCTTTATCGGTCAAACCGCATAGCAACATACGTTGTTCCCTTTGTCATCGGTATGTTACTTGCCCGAGATTCGATCATCGGTATCATCATACCTAGTTCAATCTCGTTATCGGCAAGTCTCTTTACTCGTTCTGTAATGCATCATCCCGTGACTAACTCATTAGCCACATTGCTTGCAAGGCTTATAGTGATGTGCATTACCGAGAGGGCCCAAAGATACCTCTCCGATACACGGAGTGACAAATCCTAATCTTGATCTATGCCAACCCAACAAACACTTCTGAGACATCTGTAGAGCATCTTTATAATCACCCAGTTACATTGTGACGTTTGATAGCACAAAAGGTGTTCCTCCGGTATTTGGGAGTTGCATAATCTCATAGTCAGAGGAACATGTATAAGTCATGATGAAAGCAATAGCAATAAAACTAAACAATCATTATGCTAAGCTAACGGATGGGTCTTGTCCATCACATCATTCTATAATGATGTGATCCCGTTCATCAAATGACAACACATGTCTATGGTCAGGAAACATAACCATCTTTGATTAACGAGCTAGTCAAGTAGAGGCATACTAGGGACACTCTGTTTTGTCTATGTATTCACACATGTACTAAGTTTCCGGTTAATACAATTCTAGCATGAATAATAAACATTAATCATGATATAAGGAAATATAAATAACAACTTTATTATTGCCTCTAAGGCATATTTCCTTCAAACTCCCCCACCCTTGTCCCAAGCTTCTTGTTGGCTCCCTTGATCGCCATCAGATGAATACGCAAATCATCACTTATCTACAGACCCTCCGGAAGCTCATCGACCTCCTCATGATCAGTTTTTTCATGCTGCGAGTTCATCATCTTTCAAACAGTTGAATCAAATAGCAGGAAAAAAAATTGTACCGTGATCAACCTTGCTCTGAATACCACTTGATGTGACCTTCGATAGAAAAACGATGGTGCAAATAATTTTCCCAATCTTTCACGGTATAGTGTCACCTGAAACAACGTGGCGCTCGCGATCTTGTAGATGCAATCACCACGGAAGCAACACGCACACCGAGAGAAGAAGTACGTGGACGATCTTCAGTAGACCAGCGGAAATTGAATTTCTAGAATCAATCTCACATCGAAAATCACAAAGCCTCAAGAGCTATTCAACAAATATCAAACGGCGGCTCGAAGATAGCCCGAGTTCCCGATCTGTTCATCTCTAGAAAACAATGTCAAACAAAAGCTTTTCCATACACGGCCGAAGCCGGCCTTTTATATAGGCGAGAAAAATGACCAGGCAAAACCGACTTAAACAAGAAAAATACTACATGGTCTCTCTCTCTCTCCTATCTTCCTAATCACATCTTAACTAATTTGATTATCCGGCACGTTGATCACAAAAGACAAAATGGACTTGTACTTATTGGAAAGGAAACGAACTAGGACTAAGAAGGAAAACACATGCATCCTCCTGAGTCCTTAACTTGCATCTTCTCCTCCGTATCATGATTGCATGGGGTTCGAAAAGTGGCTTCACTTCCTTCAGCTGTACAATTTGAAACGTCATCATGCCAATCTGTAATACCTGTATCTCCGGAGCTATGTGCGTCATGGCTAGACTTTGTTTATGTATTGAATGGATAGTAACAAATTGATTTGTTTTTCCAGTGCGTTTAGCTGGTACGACATACTTCTCCGGCAATGTAACATTTGTCTCCATAGGCAGTGTCACAACAAGGGCTATCATGTTCCTTACTGTAGGCAATTCGCACTGGCGAATTCCTAACTCCTCATTCAGAACAAATTCCTCAGAGAGCAGAAAATCTTCGTCTCTCTCATTTAAGAAATTGACTGAACTGTATGAGATTTCCAAAGGCTTCACTCGAAGGATTGGGTATGCATAGGCTTTGAGATGATCATCACTTGGAAACTTTTCCTTAGTTTTACCTCGACCCCCTTTAACAGTACTATATTTCCTATGACTCAAGAAAGGAAAATGAAACTATGCAAAACAAAAGTCTTCATGATACATCTCCAACGTATCTATAATTTTTGATTGTTCCATGCTGTTATATTATCAACCTTGGATGTTTTATAATCATTTTATATCATTTTTTGGTACTAACCTATTGACATAGTGTCAAGTGCCAGTTGCTGTTTTCTGCATGTTTTTTACATCGCAGGAAATCAATATTAGACGGAGTCCAAATGCAACGAAACTTCACGAAGAATTTTTTATGGACCAGAAGGAACATAATGGGCCCTGGCTGCGCCTGGGAGGTGCCCCAAGGGAGGCACAACCCACCAGGGCGCGCCAGGAGGCCCAGGCGCGCCCTGGTGGGTTGTGCCCACCTTCGGTGCCCCCGGACCGCCTCTTTGCTCTATAAATACCCCAATATTCCCAAAACCCTAGGGGAGTTGATGAAATATTCATCCAGCCGCCACAGTGTCCAGAACCACCAGATCCAATCTAGACACCATCTCGGATGGGGTTCACCACCTCCATTGGTACCTCTCCGATGATGCGTGAGTAGTTCTTTGTAGACCTTCGGGTCCGTAGTTAGTAGTTAGCTAGATGGCTTCCTCTCTCTCGCTGAATTCTCAATACAATGGTCTCTTGGAGATCCATATGATGTAACTCTTTTTGCGATGTGTTTGTTGGGATCTGATGAACTTTGAGTTTATGATCAGTTATATCTTTTTATATCCATGAAAGTTATTTGAGTTTCTTTGATCTCTTATATGCATGATTGATTATAGCCTGGTATTTCTTCTTCGATATTTGGGTTTTGTTTGGCCAACTTGATCTATTTATCTTGCAATGGGAAGAGGTGCTTTGTAGTGGGTTCGATCTTACGGTGCTTGATCCCAGTGACAGAAGGGGAACCGACACGTATGTATTGTCGCTACTAAGGATAAAACGATGGGGTCTATCTCTACATAGGTAGATCTTGTCTAGATCATGTCATCATTCTTATTGCATTACTCCGTTTTTCCATGAACTTAATACACTAGATGCATGCTGGATAGTGGTCGATGTGTGGAGTAATAGTAGTAGATGCAGGCAGGAGTCGGTTTACTAATCTTGGACGTGATGCCTATATAATGATCATTGCCTGGATATCGTCATGATTATTTGAAGTTCTATCAATTGCCCAACAGTAATTTGTTTACCCACCATTTGCTATCTTTCTCGAGAGAAGCCACTAGTGAAACCTACGACCCTCGGGTCTTCTTTCTCATATATTTGCCTTTGCGATCTACTTTTCCTTTGCATTTATTTTCAGATCTATTAAACTAAAAATACAAAAATACCTTGCTGCGTTTTATTTCTATTTATTTTATTTGCCGTTCGATCTATCAATCTACTACAATTTATCTCACGTCCTTTCGCCTATCTTTAGGCGCCGTACCCCGGAAGGGATTGACAACCCCTTTAACACGTCGGGCTGCGAGGATTTGTTATCTGTGTGCAGGGGCTGTTTACGTTGTGTTGCTTGGTTCTCCTACTGGTTCGATAACCTTGGTTTCATATCTGAGGGAAATACCTACCGCTGTTGTGCTGCATCATTCGTTCCTCTTTGGGGAAATACCGACGTAGCTTCAAGCGACATCACTTCACACCTCATAATCCTCGCACCAATATCAATGCCTTCAAGGTCACACCAATTTCTTCATTTTCAAAGTCTTCAAGAAAACCAAAGTCTTCAGTTGAAGACATTCATTTTTAGGGGTCGATATTCACCGGATTTATCGAACTCCTCAGAGACTTATTAGACCTGTGTACACTCACAAACACATTAGTCTCTTAACCTATAAGTCTTCAATACACCAAAATCAGTAAGGGGCACTAGATGCACTTACAGTCTCCCCCCTTTTGGTGATTGATGACAAATAGGTTAAGTTTCCAACGGGGTGCTACCTCCTGAGCACTGCGTTGGTTTTCCCTTGAAGAGGAAGGGGTGATGCAGCAAAGTAGCGTAAGTATTTCCCTCAGTTTTTGAGAACCAAGGTATCAATCCAGTAGGAGGCTACGCGCCAGCCCCTCGCACCTACACAAACAAATAAATCCTCGCAACCAACGCGATAAGGGGTTGTCAATCCCTACACGGTCACTTACGAGAGTGAGATCTGATAGATATGATAAGATAATATTTTTGGTATTTTTATAATAAAGATGCAAAGTAAAATAAAAGCAACGGAAATAACTAAGTGTTGGAAGATTAATATGATGGAAGATAGACCCGGGGGCCATAGGTTTCACTAGTGGCTTCTCTCAAGAGCATAAATATTCTACGGTGGGTGAATAAATTACTGTTGAGCAATTGACAGAATTGAGCATAGTTATGAGAATATCTAAGTATGATCATGTATATAGGCATCACGTCCGAGACAAGTAGACCGACTCCTGCGTGCATCTACTACTATTACTCCACACATCGACCGCTATCCAGCATGCATCTAGAGTATTAAGTTCATAAGAACAGAGTAACACTTTAAGCAAGATGACATGATGTAGAGGGATAAATTCATGCAATATGATAAAAACCCCATCTTGTTATCCTCGATGGCAACAATACAATACGTGCCTTGCTGCCCCTACTGTCACTAGGAAAGGACACCGCAAGATTGAACCCAAAGCTAAGCACTTCTCCCATTGCAAGAAAGATCAATCTAGTAGGCCAAACCAAATTGATAATTCGAAGAGACTTGCAAAGATAACCAATCATAGATAAAAGAATTCAGAAGATTCAAATATTGTTCATAGATAAACTTGATCATAAACCCACAATTCATCGGTCTCAACAAACACACCGCAAAAGAAGATTACATCGAATAGATCTCCACAAGAGAGGGGGAGAACATTGTATTGAGATCCAAAAAGAGAGAGGAAGCCATCTAGCTAATAACTATGGACCCGAAGGTCTGAAGTAAACTACTCACACTTCATCGGAGAGGCTATGGTGTTCATGTAGAAGCCCTCCGTGATCGATGCCCCCTCCGGCGGAGCTCCGGAATAGGCCCCAAGATGGGATCTCATGGGTACAGAAGGTTGCGGCGGTGGAATTAGGTTTTTGGCTCCGTATCTGATCGTTTGGGGGTACATAGGTATATATAGGAGGAAGGAGTACGTCGGTGGAGCAACGTGGGGTCCATGAGGGTGGAGGGCGCGCCTGGGGGGGGGGTAGGCGCGCCCCCTACCTCGTGGCTTCCTTCTTGATTTCTTGACGTAGGGTCCAAGTCCTCTGGATCATGTTCGTTCCGAAAATCACGTTCCCGAAGGTTTCATTCCGTTTGGACTCCGTTTGATATTCTTTTTCTGCGAAACTCTGAAATAGGCCAAAAACAGCAATTCTGGGCTGGGCCTCCGGTTAATAGGTTAGTCCCAAAAATAATATAAAAGTGAATAATAAAGCCCAATAATGTCCAAAACAGAAAATAATATAGCATGGAGCAATCAAAAATTATAGATACGTTGGAGACGTATCAAGCATCCCCAAGCTTAATTCCTGCTCGTCCTCGAGTAGGTAAATGATAAAAACAGATTTTTTTGATGTGGAATGCTACTTGGCATAATTTCAATGTAATTCTTCTTAATTGTGGTATGAATATTCAGATCCGAGAGAGTCAAGATAAAAGTTCAATGTTGACATAAAAATAATAATACTTCAAGCATACTAACTAAGCAATTATGTCCTCTCAAAATAGCATGGCCAAAGAAAGTTCATCCCTACAAAATCATATAGTTTAGTCATGCTCCATTTTCGTCACACAAGAATGCTCTCATCATGCACAACCCCGATGACAAGCCAAGCAATTGTTTCATACTTTAGTAATCTCAAACTTTTTCAACCTTCACGCAATACATGAGCGTGAGCCATGGATATAGCACTATGGGTGGAATAGAATATGATGATGGGGGTTATGTGGAGAAGACAAAAAAGGAGAAAGTCTCACATCAACGAGGCTAATCAATGAGCTATGGAGATGCCCATCGATTGATGTTAATGCAAGGAGTAGGGATTGCCATGCAACGGATGCACTAGAGCTATAAATATATGAAAGCTCAACGAAAGAAACTAAGTGGGTGTGCATCCAACTTGCTTGCTCACGCAGACCTAGGGCACTTGAGGAGGCCCATTGTTGGAATATACAAGCCAAGTTCTATAATGAAAAATTCCCACTAGTATATGAAAGTGACAAAACAAGAGACTCTCTATCATGAAGATTATGGTGCTACTTTGAAGCACAAGTGTGGTAAAAGGATAGTAACACTGTCCCTTCTCTCTTTTTCTCTCATTTTTTGGGCCTTCTCCTTTTTTATGGCCTTTCTCTTTTTTTATTCCTCACTTGGGACAATGCTCTAGAAAAATGATGATCATCACACTTTTATTTATTTACAACTCAATGATTACAACTCGATACTAGAACAAAGTATGACTCTATATGAATGCCTCCGGCGGTGTACCGGGATATGCAATGAACCAAGAGTGACATGTATGAAAGAATTATGAATGGTGGCTTTTCCACAAATACTATGTCAACTACATGATCATGCAAAGCAATATGACAATGATGAACGTGTCATGATAAACGGGATGGTGGAAAGTTGCATGGCAATATATCTCGGAATGGCTATGGAAATGCCATAATAGGTAGGTATGGTGGATGTTTTGAGGAAGATATAAGGAGGTTTATGTGTGAAAGAGCGTATCATATCACGGGGTTTGGATGCACCGACGAAGTTTGCACCAACTCTCATGTGAGAAAGGGCAATGCACGGTACCGAAGAGGCTAGCAATGATGGAAAGGTGAGAGTGCGTATAATCCAAGGACTCAACATTAGTCATAAAGAACTCACATACTTATTGCAAAAATCTACAAGTCATCAAAAACCAAGCACTACGCGCATGCTCCTAGGGGGATAGATTGGTAGGAAAAGACCATCGCTCGTCCCCGACCGCCACTCATAAGGAGGACAATCAATGAACACCTCATGTTTCAAATTTGTTACATAACGTTTACCATACGTGCATGCTACGGGACTTGCAAACTTCAACACAAGTATTTCTCAAATTCACAACTACTCAACTAGCACAACTTTGATATCACTACCTCCATGTCTCAAAACAATCATCAAGCATCAAACTTCTCTTAGTATTCAACACACTCATAAGAAAGTTTTTACTATTCTTGAATACCTAGCATATTAGGATTATTTAAGCAAATTACCATGCTATTTAAGACTCTCAAAATAATCTAAGTGAAGCATGAGAGATCAATAGTTTCTATAAAACAAATCCACCACCGTGCTCTAAAAGATATAAGTGAAGTACTAGAGCAAAAACTATATAACTCAAAAGATATAAGTGAAGCACATAGAGTATTCTAATAATTTCCGAATCAT
This sequence comes from Triticum aestivum, assembly GCF_018294505.1. Classification (NCBI taxonomy): domain Eukaryota; kingdom Viridiplantae; phylum Streptophyta; class Magnoliopsida; order Poales; family Poaceae; genus Triticum; species Triticum aestivum. The sequence goes on from NC_057802.1 coordinate 67,905,891, forward strand.
GTGTGTCTCTCTCAAAAGGTGTGTACAGCAAGGATGATTGTGTTAAACTAAAAGCAAAGACTCAAATCATACAAGTCACTCCAAGCAAAACACATATCATGTGGTGAATAAAAATATAGCTCCAAGTAAAGTTACCAATGGAAGTAGACGAAAGAGGGGATGCCTTCCGGGGCATCCCCAAGCTTTGGCTTTTAGGTGTCCTTAGATTATCTTGGGGGTGCCATGGGCATCCCCAAGCTTAGGCTCTTGCCACTCCTTGTTCCATAATCCATCAAATCTTTCACCCAAAACTTGAAAACTTCACAACACAAAACTTAGCAGAAAATCTCGTGAGCTCCGTTAGCGAAAGAAAACAAAAGACCACTTCAACGTACTGTAATGAACTCATTCTTTATTTATATTGGTGTTAAACCTACTGTATTCCAACTTCTCTATGGTTTATAAACTCTTTTACTAGCCATAGATTCATCAAAATAAGCAAACAACACACGAAAAACAGAATCTGTCAAAAACAGAACAGTCTGTAGTAATCTGTAACTAACGCAAACTTCTGGAACTCCAAAAAATCAGCCAAAATAGGAAGACCTAGACAATTTGTTTATTGATCCGCAGCAATTGGAATCAATATTTTATCACGTTCTTTTGTTTTTTAACAATTATTTTCGTGAACAGAAAGTTTCTGGAAATTACAGCAAGATCAAATAACTATCATCCAAGAGGATCCTATAGGTTTAACTTGGCACAAACACTAATTAAAACATAAAAACACATCTAACCAGAGGCTAGATCAAATATTTATTCCTAAACAGAAGCAAAATGCAAAAAAACTAAAAATAAAATTGGGTTGCCTCCCAACAAGCGGTATCGTTTAACGCCCCTAGCTAGGCATAAAAGCAAGGATAGATCTAGGTATTGCCATCTTTGCTAGGCAATCCATAAGTGGTCTCATAATAGATTCATATGGTAATTTTATTTTCTTCCTAGGGAAGTGTTCCATGCCTTTCTTTAATGGAAATTGGAATCTAACATTCCCTTCCTTCATATCAATAATTGCACCAATCGTTCTAAGGAAAGGTGTACCAAGAATAATAGGACATGAAGGATTGCAATCTATGTCAAGAACGATAAAATCTACGGGCACATAGTTCCTATTTGCAACAATAAGAACATCATTAATTCTTCCCATAGGTTTCTTAATAGTGGAATCCGCAAGGTGCAATTTTAAAGAGCAATCATCAAAATCACGGAAACCTAGCAAATCGCTCCAAGTTTTTGGAATCGTGGAAACACTAGCACCCAAATCACACAAATCATAGCATTCATGATCTTTAATCTTAATTTTAATAGTAGGTTCCCACTCATCATAAAGTTTTCTAGGGATAGAAACTTCCAACTCAAGCTTTTCTTCATAAGATTGCATCAAGGCATCAACGATATGTTTGGTAAAAGCTTTATTTTGACTATAAGCATGAGGAGAATTTAGCACGGATTGCAACAAGGAAATACAATATATCAAAGAGCAATTATCATAATTAAATTCCTTGAAATCCAAAATAGTGGGTTTATTAATATCTAGGGTTTTGTTCTCTTCAATCCCACTTTTGTCAATTTTAGCATCAAGATCTAAAAACTCCGAATTTTTGGAACGCCTTCTAGGTAAAGGTGGATCATATTCAGTCCCATCATTATCAAGATTCATATTGCAAAACAAAGATTTAATAGGGGACACATCAATAACTTTTAGATCTTCATCTTTATTTTCATAGAAATTTGAAGAACACGCTTTCATAAAGCAATCTTTCTTAGCACGCATCCTAGCGGTTCTCTCTTTGCACTCATCAATGGAAATTCTCATGGCTTTGAGAGACTCATTGATATCATGCTTAGGAGGAATAGATCTCAGTTTCAAAGAATCAACATCAAGAGAAATTCTATCTATGTTCCTAGCCAATTCATCAACTTTAAGCAATTTCTCTTCAAGCAAAGCATTGAAATTCTTTTGCGAATTCATAAATTCTTTAACACTAGTCTCAAATTCAGAGGGCATCTTATTAAAGTTTCCATAAGAATTGTTGTAGGAATTACCATAATTATTAGAGGAATTGCTAGGATAAGGCCTAGGATTAAAGTTTCCTCTATACGCGTTGTTACCAAAATTATTCCTACCAACGAAATTCACATCCAAAGATTCATTATTATTCTCAATCAAAGTAGACAAGGGCATATCATTAGGATCAGAAGAAACACTTTTACTAGCAAATAATTTCATAAGTTCATCCATCTTTCCACTCAAAACATTAATTTCTTCTATCGCATGCACTTTTTTATTAGTAGATCTTTCAGTGTGCCATTAAGAATAATTAACCATAATATTATCTAGGAGTTTAGTAGATTCTCCTAAAGTGATTTCCATAAAATTGCCTCCCGCGGCTGAATCTAAAAGATTTCTAGAAGCAAAATTCAATCCGACATAAATTTTTTGTATAATCATCCACAAATTCAGACCATGAGTGGGGCAATTACGTATCATTAATTTCATCCTCTCCCAAGCTTGTGCAACATGTTCATGATCAAGTTGCTTAAAATTCATAATGTTGTTTCTAAGAGAGATGATCTTAGTGGGAGGAAAATACTTAGAGATAAAAGCATCTTTGCACTTATTCCAAGAATCAATACTATTTTTAGGCAAAGACGAAAACCAAGCTTTAGCACGATCTCTAAGCGAAAAAGGAAATAGCTTTAACAATATCATTGCCAACATCTTTCTTCTTTTGCATATCATACAAATCAATGAAGCTATTTAGATGAGTAGGAACATCTTCACTAGGAAGGCCGGCGAATTGATCTTTCATGACAAGATTCAACAAAGCAACATTGATTTCACAAGATTCAGTATCGGTAAGAGGAGCAATCGGAGTGCTAAGGAAATCATTATTGTTGGTATTGGTAAAGTCACATAATTTAGTATTATCTTGAGCCATCATGACAAACAAGCAATCCAACACACGAGCAAACGAGAGCAAGCGAAAAAGAGGCGAACGAAAAAGAGAGGGCGAATAAAACGACAAGGTTGAAGTGGGGGAGAGGAAAACGAGAGGCAAATGGCAAATAATGTAATGCGGGAGATAAGGGTTTGTGATGGGTACTTGGTATGTTGACTTTTGCGTAGACCTCCCCGGCAACGGCGCCAGAAATCCTTCTTGCTACCTCTTGAGCACTGCGTTGGTTTTCCCTTGAAGAGGAAAGGGTGATGCAACAAAGTAGCGTAAGTATTTCCCTCAGTTTTTGAGAACCAAGGTATCAATCCAGTAGGAGGCTACGCGCCAGTCTCTCGCACCTACACAAACAAATAAATCCTCGCAACCAACGCGATAAGGGGTTGTCAATACCTACACGGTCACTTACGAGAGTGAGATCTGATAGATATGAGAAGATAATATTTTTGGTATTTTGATAATAAAGATGCAAAGTAAAATAAAAGCAACAGAAATAACTAAGTGTTGGAAGATTAATATGATGGAAGATAGACCCAGGGGCCATAGGTTTCACTAGTGGCTTCTCTCAAGAGCATAAGTATTTTACGGTGGGTGAGCAAATTACTATTGAGCAATTGACAGAATCGAGCATAGTTATGAGAATATCTAGGTATGATCATGTATATAGGCATCACGTCCGAGACAAGTAGACTGACTCCTGCCTGCATCTACTACTATTACTCCACACATCGACCGCTATCCAGCATGCATCTAGAGTACTAAGTTCATAAGAACAGAGTAACACTTTAAGCAAGATGACATGATGTAGAGGGATAAATTCATGCAATATGATAAAACCCCATCTTGTTATCCTCGATGGCAACAATACAATACGTGCCTTGCTGCCCCTACTGTCACTGGGAAAGGACACCGCAAGATTGAACCCAAAGCTAAGCACTTCTCCCATTGCAAGAAAGATCAATCTAGTAGGCCAAACCAAATTGATAATTCGAAGAGACTTGCAAAGATAACCAATCATACATAAAAGAATTCAGAAGATTCAAATATTGTTCATAGATAAACTTGATCATAAACCCACAATTCATCGGTCTCAACAAACACACCACAAAAGAAGATAACATCGAATAGATCTCCACAAGAGAGGGGGAGAACATTGTATTGAGATCCAAAAAGAGAGAGGAAGCCATCTAGCTAATAAATATGGACCCGAAGGTCTGAAGTAAACTACTCACACTTCATCGGAGAGGCTATGGTGTTGATGTAGAAGGCCTCCGTGATCGATGCCCCCTCCGTCGGAGCTCCGGAACAGGCCCCAAGATGGGATCTCGTGGGTACAGAAGGTTGCGGCGGTGGAATTAGGTTTTTGGCTCCGTATCTGATCGTTTGGGGGTACGTAGGTATATATAGGAGGAAGGAGTACGTCGGTGGAGCAACGTGGGGCCCACGAGGGTGGAGGGCACGCTTGGGGGGGGGGGGGGTAGACGCGCCCCTACCTCGTGGCTTCCTGCTTGATTTCTTGACGTAGGGTCCAAGTCCTCTGGATCATGTTCGTTCGGAAAATCACGTTCCCGAAGGTTTCATTCCGTTTGGACTCCGTTTGATATTCTTTTTCTGCGAAACTCTGAAATAGGCAAGAAACAGCAATTCTGGGCTGGGCCTCCGGTTAATAGGTTAGTCCCCAAAATAATATAAAAGTGAATAATAAAGCCCAATAATGTCCAAAACAGAAAATAATATAGCATGGAGGAACAAAAAATTATAGATACGTTGGAGACGTATCATGGGGATGAACATATGAAGTGTAAATATTGATATTGAGGAATTTGATTGCAAGATATAGAAGAACTCCCCCTGAAGATGTGCATATTGAGGAATTTGCTTTGGATTGCAAATGCACATTGTAGAATGAAATCATGGAGATCTCCCCCTATATCTTGTAATCCATACACGCATTTAACATGTAATATGAAGAATTTGAAATGCATGATGGAAAATGGTGTCTGATGAAATTCAGCATGCGTGCATTAAGGTACTTGAGGAAATAAACATGCAAAAAGCAGTTCAAAAGTATCAGACCACCATCGGACTTAAGTTTACAACTCAACCAACAAACACCTCAGAAGAGGCAGATTTGTAACTTAACGAATGAAAAAAAGCCCTATAAGACCCGCTTGAAGACTAACTTAAATTTCTCCCTTTTTGTCATTGAATGACCAAAAGGGACGAAAATGAGGACCAACGCCCTTGAAGAATATCATCATGAGGTGGATGGAGGAACGCCAACGTTGTCGGGGTCATTTATCGATGCAGGGCATGTCGTAGTGTCGTCGAGATCCTCAGCTTCATCCGTCTCGCGATGATGAAAATGAACTTGTAACCAACCGAGGAACTTTGACCTTCTTGAATTTCTTCAAGGGAGGATTTGACCACTCAAAGTTCTGTTGAAAGTCCATCTGCTTGAGGTCTTCATCACTGTAAAGATGAGAGAGTATGGCCCAAGTGCGATCGAAGATTTCATGTGCATAATAGTGATTCTTCTTCACAGTGTTTTGCGTGACAGTCATGTTCTGAAGAATTGAGAAAAATTGACACTTGACCCACTTGTGATTGCGATCAACTTTCTGGTGAAGACTTAAAAGAAGCTCACGATTAGTCATCACGCGTGGGGCAGTGGCTTGAGGATTTTCCTCATTGACCATAGCAGCAGAATCTTGAGTTGCAGAGTCATCATTGGTGGAGTAAGATGCAACCTTATGAAACTGACCATTCAATGGACGAGTGCCTTCATCAATAACAGCAGCTTTTCCTTTTTCATCGACTGAGGAAATAATCCTTTTGAGGACTTCAATAGGAGACAGATAGCTGAGGTGATTCTGAAAGCCAGCCTTGTATGGAATTGAAGACCTGTTTTTGATGAATTTCATTATCCAAGGAGCATATGGCTTCAATTCAAACGGCCACAGTGCAACATTTGCCAAAGTCCTCATGAAGAAATCATGATAGTTAATGGGAATCCCATGAATGATGTTGAACAACAGATTCTTCATGATGACAACAACTTCTTCTTCTTCTTCTTCTTCAAAGTTGTGGCTTTTAATCGGACTGAGGGTTTTGGTCAAGATACGATATATGGTCCTTGGCACATACAACAAATCCTTCACGAGGAAAGTGGTTCTTGGAGCTTGGCCTGGTCGCAAAGGCTTCAACAACACTTGCATGAGATGATTCTGAAGTTCAGGCTCTTCATAGATAAGCCTTGCACCTTCTGCAGGGGGACTGATTGGGATGCCATGAAGTAATTCAGAGGCCGGAGCTTTATAGTGAGTGTTTTCAGTCATCCAGTCCATAACCCATGAATTAACATCAGCAACATTGCCAGTGAGGTGCAGAGTTGCATAGAACTAAAGAATTAGCTCTTCGTTCCAGTCACATATATCAGCACAGAGATTTAGGAGCCTAGCTTCATGAAGAACATTGAGGACTGGTTGGAAGCATGGAATGGACTCCATATCCACATGAGGAATTTGACGGTGCTGAAAGACTTTGTCCATGTCAAACAGAACAGATGCTAGAAGTTCATCTGACTTGCAGTCCAAAACCTTTTGCGCCTTAATCTTGCTGAGTCATAGGGATTTGCATCAGTGAAGAAATGATGCTCATCGAAGAAATCACGTTCTTGAATTTCGGCCTCTTTGTGCTAGAATGAGGATTTTGAGGCTTAGGTTGAAGATTTGCAGTAGAAGGCCTCACAACCTCTTGAGCCACAACTTCTGGTACAACAGACTGAGGAATTGAAGTAGCAGTTTCATCAACAGTCTGGGTCTCCATTTCTTCAGCTGTTGCAGCTGGAATTTCTTCAGGGATGGACTGGAGAGAAGTTTGACGTCCTTTAGATCCTGTCAATATTTATTCAGTATGCACAGGGGACTGAGGAATTTGAAGGAGAGGTGTGGTGATTCGAGAATTGGAGTGAAGATTTTCCCAAATTTAGCACAAGGGTTGTAGAGCCAATGTCCACATCTTCTTCAATTTCTTCAACACCCGCCTCTTCAAGAGTGAACTGAGGCACAGACGATGATACCAATGGTGTGGAAATAACATCTTCCACTTTAATTTCATCATCCAACTGCTCTGAGGAAGCAACAGAAGGATTTTCTTCTTCAATGTCTTCATCAGGAATGACATATTCTTCACCAAACGGAACAAGCTCCTTTGATGGCACAATTGAGATAGGAACAACATCAATTGGTTCGCTGAATGAGCTTGTCAAAGTAATCACTTTCTTGGGAGCTGAGGACTCTGTAGAGGTTGATGATTTCCTTTTCTTCGCGGCTTGCTTCTTGGCAGCCTTTGTTTTCTTCACTTATGAAGCATAAGGAAGTGTGGTTTTCTTCATCTTTGAAGATTTTTCAGGAGGAGCAGATGAAGTTGGTGCATTTTCTTCAGGGACAACTAATGCAGTCACCCTGGCATTCTCAGTTTCTTCAAGCGCAACAAATTCTTCGGCTGTCCTGGTTGTTCTTTAGGCGCAACATTGGAGGTTGCCCTGGCATTCTCAGTTTCTTCAGTAGGCTGAGCAGATGCTTCAGCCTGAGGAATTTCCCATTGCGATGGAGCTGCAACATTTAGCTTGAGGTTCTTGGAAAGTTTAACAAATCTAACCTTGGCACAGAGCCAATCTGCATGATATCTGTCAAATTCATCGCTGAGGACTTTGATTTCCTTCTGAACGGCGACAAGTTCTTCAGGAGCTAGAGTAAGAACGTTGTTCCTCAGAAATCTCTTCTTCTTGTACTGGTCCTTCTTGACTCGCCTGGCCTTCTCAAATTTCCATTTTTCCTATCCTATGAAGGCAGTCAACATGTGACTTCGACCAGGAGTCAAGTTCAAGTCAAGGAGTAGAGTGTTGGGATCCTTGTGCCATAGATCAATGAAGTCAAGGATTTTCTTCGGATCCAGCATAAGTGGCACTGAGCTGCCTTTGGCTCTTGCAGCCCTTTGCTGTCTGTCTCTGATGATTTCAACAAGTTCTTCATCATCAGCTTCATCATCTTCAGCTTCATCATCTTCAGATGGAACATGAAAAGCCACTTGCTTCTTAAGAGGACTTGGCCTCTTTCCTCGTCCAGCAGTGGTCTTGACCTTTAGCAAGGTTGGATCACTTGATGACTGTGGTTGAGTTGAGGAGGGTGTAGATGACCCTGAGGCAATAGAAAAACCAGTAGTCCTCTGACATGTTGCAAGATGCACATGTGTTGAGGACTTTGCGGCAACTGAGGATTTTGTAGCAATTGAGGAGATTGGGGCTGCCCTTGAGGAAATTGCTTGAGGAATTTGCCCCGAGGGCTTTACAGTTGAGGAACTTGGCCGTGAGGGCATTGAGCTTGAAGGCTTTGACTTTATAGCTGATTTCTTCAAGGTGGCCTTCTTTGGCGCAACTCTACTGGCAGAGGCCTCAGGAACAACAGCTTGAGAGTCCTCATTAAATTTCCTCACTGCTTCAGCTGCAGTTTTTCGGAGCTTTGCTTGGCGCTTGGTCCATTCTTTAGGAAATTCCTCACCACGCTTGATGCTGGTGGGATCAGCTAGTTAGCCAACAACCAAAGGTGGTCTTGGACATGGAGGGTTTACTGCGAATTTCTTCATGTACTTGGGAGTGACATAGCGATATTCCCTCCATTCCTTTGCCCATCTCCTCTCAACCCTCTGTATACGCACTTTGCACTGATTCTTGTTCTCCTTCCCATGAGTTTCTTCATATGTTGTACAATATTCATCATAGATATCCTCAGGGATGTCAAACGCAGTGTTTGTCTCTGGCCTCTTTCCTCCTTTCTGAGGTCTCTTTTCGTCTGCCATTTTCCTCACTTGAGGATTTTGAACTTTTGATGTTTCTGAGGAAGTATGCAATTTTTCTTCAAGGAATGCAGCAAATGAGTTAAGTTGATGAGAACCTAGTGATTCATCAGCAGACATTTTGTACCTGTGAACAGAGTATAGGTGCGAATAATTTAGAGAGGTCATATGCGTTCTCAGAACTTTTTCAAAAGTATCAAGTTTGAGGAATTTGACCATAGATGTCTTGAGGAATTTCACTAAGCGTTCTTGACTCAGGTTCCAAAGTTGTACAGATTAGAAAATGCACACAATTGAGGAATCTTGAGGAAAATCATGGCTTAGAGAAACAAATCAAGGAAAAGAAGCATTCCGGTGTTTAAGGAGTGGAAAGTTGAAGAATAAACACCTTTTTAGGATTTAGTGAAAAACATAAGAATCAAAGTAGGGTAGTAAAATCAGATTTTAATTACCCTTGATGAAGAACACGACGAACTGGGAGTGGAGATGGTGAAGTTCGTCAGTTCAGATCTCTCACGCCCTAACTCGGAGGCGGGAGACAGCTACAGCGACGACGGAGTGAAGATTTCCGCGATCGGCGCGTGTACAACGGCGATGAGGTTGATGCAGTGAAGCTCTTCCTCACCGGCAACGATGGAGTGTAGCGGAGGCGCTAGGTCATAGTTCGAGCGAGGGGTGTTGAGGTCGGGCAGAGTAGATGATGTAGGAGGAGGGTAAGGGGTATTTATAGCCGCAGTGAAAAACTGCTCGCCTGAAGATTTTGGACGAACATGCCCCTGACCCTTGCTATCCCAACGACATGTGTCACCCACGTACTGAGAGGTGGAGACCGTGGGGGATCGTGGGTGAGTATTTTAATCCGTCGTGGGAAGCGGAATGGTTCGAGCGGCAACAACCAAAAATTCAGATGTGAAATTTTTAAAGTTCCGTTCGCAAATTCTTTAGCTGTCAATAACATAACGAAGACTTTGAACGAGTTTCAAATAGAATGCACCTGAAGAATTTGTGAACAGACTGGGTTGAGTTTAGCATAGAGGGGGAACGCGTCCGATCACATTCACTTAGCAGAAAATAAACTTGAAGAATTAGCAATAAGTGAATGATGTTGAGGATATTGAAAACTCAAATATATATATATATAGATAGCCAATGAAGAGCACCAGTCGAGAAGTTGAAGAATTTGCCAAGTTGAGGAATTTGAAAATATGAAGAATTTGCAAAATGACAAAAAACTCAAACTTGAAGATTTTCAACTTTTGTTGGTGGCATGACCCACCGTATAAGAATGATGATTTCAGACACCGCGTACAATTGTCGTAGGGCTATGAGAATCAAATTATTCATTAGTTTCTTCACAGTTAGAGGATTAGTTTTCATTGATTGAAGAAAAACATTACTTCGTGTGTTGCACATCTAAGTCATCAATTTTGGACAAGTGTTAGGATGTGTGTCCTTTCAAAGAACATTCAAAGATTCTAAGATATTTACCACACATCGCAACTTGCTAAATCTCTTCTCATCCAAGGGCTTTGTGAAGATATCTGCCAGCTGTTCTTCAGTCTTCACGTGATCGATGGAGATGTCGCCCTTCAACACATGATCTCAAAGAAAATGATGACGAATCTGGATGTGCTTTGTCTTCGAGTGCTAAACTGGGTTGTGAGCAATCTTGATAGCACTCTCGTTGTCGCATTAGAGAGAAACATTCTTCACATCGATGCCATAGTCCTTGAGGGTTTGCTTCATCCACAGTAATTGAGCACAGCAAGAACCAACAGCAATGTACTCAGCTTCAACAGTAGAGAGTGATACACAGTTCTCCTTCTTCGAGGACCAACATACTAAGGATTGTCCAAGGAAATGGCATGTGCCTGATGTTGACTTGCGGTCTACCCGATCACTAGCAGTCAGAATATCCAATGAGATCAAAAGCCGAGCCCTTGGGATACCATAATCCAAGTGTTGGAGTGTGACACTACTGCAGGATCCTGCTAACGCGACACTACGATCAGAGACCCTTCGAGAAACTGTGTGCGATGCAATAATCGCAAACGGTGCTGTATGAAAACCGTCAGAAATGTATAAAACATTTGCGATGACGGATGCATCAAACACAGTTCAGGTTTTAGTTGCGTGTGTGATGAAGGGCATACGGTAGTTCAATTAACTGTTGGTGATGAGGAGGAACAAAAGAAACGGGCAGCCGGATGAAGGCGTGTGCGATTCACAGCATACGGTTCACTCGGATGAACTATTTGTGATTAGGCAACACAAAAGAAACAGTCAGCCAGATCAAGGTGTGTGCGATATACGGCATGCGTGCGGTTCACTCGGATGAACTATTTGCGTTGAGACATGAGAACAGAAATGGTTCAACTTAACAGGATGTGTGTGATACGTGGCAAACAGGTCTGTAATCAGAAATGTGTGTGAAGACCGATAATAACACAGACGGTTGCTGCTAATAAGACGTGTGTGTTGTGCGATGGGATTGCATACAGAACAACAACATATATATATATAGACACACACACACACACACACTTATAAGGACATGCTTGCATAACCAAATTAAACATCCACTTACATAGGTGGCTACTACAACCATGGCATTTGCACACACCAAAGTAAACTATTACATGCATAATCACATAGGTGGCTACAACACACATGACATTTCCACACACCAATAAAGTAAACTATATATTACATGCATGATTAACTAGCATAAACAATCATATGATCATCATCTACTTCTTGTGACGCTTGCTCCGCTTGTGGCTCGATCCGAGCTCGTCGATTTGGGTAACGAGGCACTTCCTCATGTTAGCGATCCACATGTGCATCTCGTAGCATGTGTACACGCTCTTGGCTGCAAACCTGAGGTGAGGTTCATCCAGTTGCCGCATCCAGGCCCCGTGCCAGGATACGCGACTTGTTCTCTGGGCATCCTGCTTCATCTTTTCGTAGTAGGGGTCGATGATGGTCGAGGCGATTTCGACCAGGGAGTCCTGCTTCGTGCTGCCCCAGACCCTGTAGTGGTCACGGATTTCGACAAGGTTCTTGCAGGCCAAGCCCGTAACACTGAGCGCTTTTACATCGTCTTTGGTTTCCACCGTGGCGAACTTGTAGTCGGTGCTGTTGACAAACCTGTTGAAACGGTCGCAAGGCTCTATGGCCATGCGGTAGTGGTAGATGAGGACATGATGACGCACGCACAACTGGGTGACGGAAACTCCGGGACGACCGGCGGTGTACTGGCGGTCGATGCCGACCACGTTGTACTTGTCTCGAGCAAGCAACTGCTCAACGTTGTTGATGTAGTCGTCCACCACAGCCGGGTTGATGGTGTACACCACCGAGAGATCCGTCTCCCTCGCGTGGGTCTCCACTCTATGTTCGCCGAACTCCATTGGAGCGCCGCTGGACATCCCCTCTCTATGTGTCATCGTGGGTGTGCTTGTTGTGCTGTGGGGCGCGATCGAAAGGTTGAAGATACTAAGGTTATAATGGCCACGGGAATTAAAGGGGAAGCCGGACGGCTAGGAATATCGGCAGGCCCTAATGGCAGTTCTAATTTGCAGCGCGTAACCCCATCATGCCACACGTAACTGCATCGCGCGGCAACATGCGCGGCGCAACCGCATGCATATGGGCCCCCCGACGTGATCGTGCGCACGCCCAACTGCTGGCAGAGTGCGCGCGGAGGGACGCGAGCAGAGCGCTCCGTGGTCGCCTCAAGGAAAAGCTGTCCACAAGCCGAGCGCGCCGACGGATGCGAGCAGAGCGCTCCAATGGATGTGACAGAGCGCGCCGCAGCGCCTAATGGTGAGCACAGCGCGCTGCGGCGCCTAACGGCGAGTAGAGCTTGCAGAGGGACGCGAGCAGAGGACGGCACAGTGATACATGGCAAATAAGATGAACTGTGCGAGCGATGTCGGAGACATCAAGAACGAATCAGATTAGAGTTACGTGTGCGATACCTGGCAGACAGTTGATCCATCAGAGCTGTTTGTGATGGAATAGGCCGTGTGTGTTGCGGGCAAACACTTGCTGGTGTATAACCTTAAATTTAACCAAAAAAGTGTTAATGCATGTTACAAAAATTGTATAGCTGGAAACTATGTTCAAATACGACTCCAACGATATAATCTATGGCGACATGCATTCGTATTTTATTAGTTAAATCCTACTTATAAACCAGGACGGGGGTATAGTAGGTAATTAAATCGCAAACGTTTTTTATTAACTGTATGTGTACGTGTCCTCTCGTCCTCCTCTCGGACGTCTTGTCACCCCGCTGCCGCAGACGGCTTACAGCGCAAGCTTGCGCAGCGCGCGGGGGCGTTCTTTTGTCCAAACGGTGGCACCAATGAATCGTCGGTGAGCCTGTTCCCACGCAACCTCGCAGGTTCCCGCGCAAGCTTCCCGCCTGACTCGGTGAAATCCCCCAAAATCCCAATGCTTACGGGCCTGCTATTGAAAACCCTCACGGCTGGCGAGTCCTGCGTCGCATTTCCCCCTCCCTCCCTGTAGCTTATCTCGTCTGCTTCTCCCACAATCGCCAATGGCACCGGTCCGTCGTCGTCGCTCAGCCACTCCGCCGTCATCAGAGGACAGCTCCAGCTGGGAGGCTACACCGCCGCGGCCGCGCAGTCCCCGACGTAGTGTAGTGCGCGTGGCGTCCCTGTTGGGTGTGCGCAGAACACCCACCACACGCTCCGCCGCCGCTGCCCGTCGGCAGCTGTTGCCGGACGCCGTTGCCGCCACACTACCGTCGAAAGCCAGGGCCATCTTCCGCTCCGCCACCGCGGCCCGAAGGTGGGAGGTGGCCGTCGTGGCCGCTGTTGGGGATCGTTGCAGAATTTTAAAATTTTCTACGCATCACCAAGATCCATCTATGGAGTTTACTAGCAACGAGGGGAAAGGAGTGCATCTACATACCCTTGTAGATCGCGAGCGGAAGCATTCAACTGAACGGGGTTGATGGAGTCGTACTCGTCGTGATCCAAATCACCGATGACCGAGTGCCGAACGGACGGCACCTCCGCGTTCAACACACGTACGGAGCAGCGACGTCTCCTCCTTCTTGATCCAGCAAGGGGGAAGGAGAGGTTGATGGAGATCCAGCAGCACGACGGCGTGGTGGTGGAAGTAGCGGGGATCCCGGCAGGGCTTCGCCAAGCGCAAGGGGGGGAGAGAGGTGTCACGGGAGGGAGAGGGAGGCGCCAGGGGCTAGGGTACAGCAGACCTCCCTCCCCCCTTTATATAGGCCCCCTGGGGGGGCGCCGGCCCCTGGGATCCCATCTATAGGGGGGCGGCGGCCAAAGGGGGGAAACTTTCCCCCCAAGTCAGGTGGGGCGCCCCCCACCCCCAGGGTTTCCAACCCTAGGCGCAGGGGGAGGCCCATGGGGGGCGCACCAGCCCACCAGGGGCTGGTTCCCCTCCCACTTCAGCCCATGGGGCCCTCCGGGATAGGTGGCCCTACCCGGTGGACCCCCGGGACCCTTCCGGTGGTCCCGGTACAATACTGATAACCCCCGAAACTTTCCCGGTGGCCGAAACTGGACTTCCTATATATAATTCTTCACCTCCGGACCATTCCGGAACTCCTCGTGACGTCCGGGATCTCATCCGGGACTCCGAACAACTTTCGGGTTTCCGCATACTAATATCTCTACAACCCTAGCGTCACCGAACCTTAAGTGTGTAGACCCTACGGGTTCGGGAGACATGCAGACATGACCGAGACGCCTCTCCGGTCAATAACCAACAGCGGGATCTGGATACCCATGTTGGCTCCCACATGTTCCACGATGATCTCATCGGATGAACCACGATGTCGAGGATTCAATCAATCCCGTATACAATTCCCTTTGTCAATCGGTACGTTACTTGCCCGAGACTCGATCGTCGGTATCCCAATACCTTGTTCAATCTCGTTACCGGCAAGTCACTTTACTCGTACCGTAATGCATGATCCCGTGGCTAACTCCTTAGTCACATTGAGCTCATTATGATGATGCATTACCGAGTGGGCCCAGAGATACCTCTCCGTCATACGGAGTGACAAATCCCAGTCTCGATCCGTGCCAACTCAACAGACACTTTCGGAGATACCCGTAGTGCACCTTTATAGTCACCCAGTTACGTTGTGACATTTGGTACACCCAAAGCACTCCTACGGTATCCGGGAGTTGCACGATCTCATGGTCTAAGGAAATGATACTTGACATTGGAAAAGCTCTAGCAAACGAACTACACGATCTTTGTGCTATGCTTAGGATTGGGTCTTGTCCATCACATCATTCTCCTAATGATGTGATCCCGTTATCAATGACATCCAATGTCCATAGTCAGGAAACCATGACTATCTGTTGATCAACGAGCTAGTCAACTAGAGGCTCACTAGGGACATGTTGTGGTCTATGTGTTCACACATGTATTACGATTTCCGAATAACACAATTATAACATGAACAATAGACAATTATCATGAACAAGGAAATATAATAATAACCATTTTATTATTGCCACTAGGGCATATTTCCAACAGTCTCCCACTTGCACTAGAGTCAATAATCTAGTTACATTGTGATGAATCGAACACCCATAGAGTTCTGGTGTTGATCATGTTTTGCTCTAGGGAGAAGTTTAGTCAACGGATCTGCTACATTCAGGTCCGTATGTACTTTACAAATATCTATGTCTCCATTCTGAACACTTTCACGAATGGAGTTGAAGCGACGCTTGATATGCCTGGTCTTCCTATGAAACCTGGGCTCCTTGGCAAGGGAAATAGCTCCCGTGTTGTCACAGAAGAGAGTCATCGGGCCCGACGCATTGGGAATCACCCCTAGGTCGGCAATGAACTCCTTCATCCAGATTGCTTCTTGCGCTGCCTCTGAGGCTGCCATGTACTCCGCTTCACATGTAGATCCCGCCACGACGCTTTGCTTGCAACTGCACCAGCTTATTGCCCCTCCATTCAAAATATACACGTATCCGGTTTGTGACTTCGAGTCATCCAGATCTGTGTCGAAGCTAGCGTCGACATAACCCTTTACGACGAGCTCTTCGTCACCTCCATAAACGAGAAACATATCCTTAGTCCTCTTCAGGTACTTCAGGATATTCTTGACCGCTGTCCAGTGTTCCATGCCGGGATTACTTTGGTACCTTCCTACCAAACTTACGGCAAGGTTTACATCAGGTCTGGTAAACAGCATGGCATACATAATAGACCCTATGGCCGAGGCATAGGGGATGACACTCATCTTTTCTCTATCTTCTGCCGTGGTCGGGCATTGAGCCGTGCTCAATTGCACACCTGGCAATACAGGCAAGAACCCCTTCTTGGACTGATCCAGATTGAACTTCTTCAATATCTTGTCAAGGTACGTACTCTGTGAAAGACCAATGAGGCGTCTTGATCTATCTCTATAGATCTTGATGCCTAATATATAAGCAGCTTCTCCAAGGTCCTTCATTGAAAAACACTTATTCAAGTAGGTCTTTATACTTTCCAAGAATTCTATATCATTTCCCATCAATAGTATGTCATCCACATATAATAAGAGAAATGCTACAGAGCTCCCACTCACTTTCTTATAAACACAGGCTTCTCCATAAGTCTGTGTAAACCCAAACGCTTTGATCATCTCATCAAAACGAATGTTCCAACTCCGAGATGCTTGCACCAGCCCATAGATGGAGCGCTGGAGCTTGCATACCTTGTTAGCATTCTTAGGATCGACAAAACCTTTCGGCTGCATCATATACAATTCTTCCTTAAGAAAGCCGTTAAGGAATGCTGTTTTGACGTCCATTTGCCATATCTCATAATCATAGAATGCGGCAATTGCTAACATGATTCGGATGGACTTCAGCTTCGCTATGGGTGAGAAAGTCTCATCGTAGTCAACCCCTTGAACTTGTCGATAACCCTTAGCGACAAGTCGAGCCTTATAGATGGTCACATTACCATCCGCGTCTGTCTTCTTCTTAAAGATCCATTTATTTTCTATGGCTCGCCGATCATCGGGCAAGTCAGTCAAAGTCCATACTTCGTTTTCATACATGGATCCTATCTCGGATTTCATGGCTTCTAGCCATTTGTCGGAATCCGGGCCCGCCATCGCTTCTTCATAGTTCGAAGGTTCACCGTTGTCTAACAACATGATTTCCAGGACAGGGTTGCCGTACCAATCTGGTGCGGAACGTGTCCTTGTGGACCTTCGAAGTTCAGCAGTAACTTGATCCGAAGCTTCATGATCATCATCATTAACTTCCTCCCCAGTCGGTGTAGGCACCACAGGAACATCTTCCCGCGCTGCGCTACTTTCCGGTTCGGAAGGGGCAACTATCACCTCATCAAGTTCCACTTTCCTCCCACTTAATTCTTTCGAGAGAAACTCTTTCTCCAGAAAGGACCCGTTCTTGGCAACAAAGATCTTGCCTTCGGATCCGAGGTAGAAGGTATACCCAATGGTTTCCTTAGGGTATCCTATGAAGACGCATTTTTCCGACTTGGGTTCGAGCTTTTCAGGTTGAAGTTTCTTGACATAAGCATCGCATCCCCAAACTTTTAGAAACGACAGCTTAGGTTTCTTCCCAAACCATAATTCATACGGTGTCGTCTCAACGGATTTCGACGGAGCCCTATTTAAAGTGAATGCGGCAGTCTCTAAAGCATAGCCCCAAAATGAGAGCGATAGATCGGTAAGAGACATCATAGATCGCACCATGTCCAATAGAGTGCGATTACGACGTTCGGACACACCATTTCGCTGAGGTGTTCTAGGCGGCGTGAGTTGTGAAACGATTCCACATTTCCTTAAGTGTGTGCCAAATTCGTGACTTAAATATTCCCCTCCACTATCTGATCGTAGGAACTTTATTTTCCTGTCACGTTGATTCTCAACCTCACTCTGAAATTCCTTGAACTTTTCAAAGGTTTCAGACTTGTGTTTCATTAGGTAGACATACCCATATCTACTCAAATCATCAGTGAGAGTGAGAACATAACGATAGCCACCGCGAGCCTCAACACTCATTGGACCGCACACATCAGTATGTATGATTTCCAATAAGTTGGTTGCTCGCTCCATTGTTCCGGAGAACGGAGTCTTGGTCATCTTACCCATGAGGCATGGTTCGCATGTGTCAAATGATTCGTAATCAAGAGACTCCAAAAGTCCATCTGCATGGAGCTTCTTCATGCGTTTGACACCAATGTGACCAAGGCGGCAGTGCTACAAGTATGTGGGACTATCATTATCAACTTTACATCTTTTGGTATTCACACTATGAATATGTGTAACATCACGTTCGAGATTCATCAAGAATAAACCATTGACCAGCGGGGCATGACCATAAAACATATCTCTCATATAAATAGAACAACCATTATTCTCGGATTTAAATGAGTAGCCATCTCGAATTAAACGAGATCCAGATACAATGTTCATGCTCAAAGCTGGCACTAAATAACAATTATTGAGGTTTAAAACTAATCCCGTAGGTAAATACAGAGGTAGCGATCAAGAGCTGCAGAAGTCTTGCTCGGTACATTTTTGATTGGCTTCCTGGGGAAGCTGTCGGTTTGCATACAGGTCTTCTAACTAAAACGTTTGCGATGAGTGTTTTATATTTAAAAAGCGAATTAAACCGCGACTTGGGCGCCATTAATGGGGAGGACGCGAGCAAGGCGGGCGACCATGGAAATCAAAGGGCTCGCTTCCCAGTGAGCCTGCGCAGCGTACAACTCGCACGCTTCCCGGTGAGCCTGCGCACTCGAGGACAACTTGCACGCCTCTTGGTCAGCCTGCGCACCGGACGGCGCTCGCACGCCTCCCGTTTAGTCAAGGTCAAGCAGCTGTCCGCACGGCACCTCCTACAGCCATTAAAACCAGGACACGTGGCCTCACGTGAATGGTTAACAGAATTTTGGATTTACTAGAATTTAAAAACCAGGCATCTCAATGTTTTGCCGGCAATCAACGGTGCCCTGGTGTTTGAAATTCATGCCCATTTCTTGCATGGGACCTAAGCATGCACCCAAGGACACAGATTTGATTTTTCAACCAATTTATATGCACTGGAGCACGTACATGTAGTTCAAATTTGAATTATGCACATAAATGCATTGAAAACTCAGTTAATGCATAAAAATGTCCAAATGAACACCAAAAAATCACAAAAATTCACACAACACTCCTGTTGTTCTATGTTGACACGAGAAAAATAATTTGAAAGCAATATGAGGCAATGGATATTGTTTCGTCCCCAAAGGTGGGACGTTCCCTACAGAAAACCATCATGCTTGTTGTGAGAAGCTCCGGTTTGTGAGAAGCATATACCCAAACCTGCCCCAAATGGGACAAAATTTGTACCACGGCATGTTGATGCCGCTCCATGATAGCATGCCAAGTTTCATGAATTTCAGACGAGTTTTGGATTTACTAGAATTTAAAAACCATGCATCTCAATGTTTTGCCGGCAATCAACGGTGCCCTGGTGTTCGAAATTCATTCCAATTTCTTGCATGGGACCTAAGCATGCACCCAAGGACACCGATTTGATTTTTCAACCAATTTATATGCACTGGAGCATGTGCATGTAGTTCAAATTTGAATTATGGACATAAATGCATTTAAAACTCAGTTAATGCATAAAAATGTCCAAACGAACCCTGAAAAATCACAAAAATTCACACAACACTCCTGTTGTTCTATGTTGACACGAGAAAAATAATTTGAAAGCAATAAGAGGCAATGGATATCGTTTCGTCTGCAAAGGTGGGACGTTCCCTACCGAAAACCATCATGCTTGTTGTAAGAAGCTCCGGTTTGTGAGAAGCATATACCCAAACCTGCTCCAAATGGGACAAAATTTTTACCACGGCATGTTG
Organism: Triticum aestivum; assembly: GCF_018294505.1. Classification (NCBI taxonomy): domain Eukaryota; kingdom Viridiplantae; phylum Streptophyta; class Magnoliopsida; order Poales; family Poaceae; genus Triticum; species Triticum aestivum. Next base: position 67,925,654 of record NC_057802.1, read on the forward strand.
ATGCCGCTCCATGATAGCATGCCAAGTTTCATGAATTTCAGACGAGTTTTGGATTTACTAGAATTTAAAAACCAGGCATCTCAATGTTTTGCCGGCAATCAACGGTGCCCTGGTGTTCGAAATTCATTCCAATTTCTTGCATGGGACCTAAGCATGCACCCAAGGACACAGATTTGATTTTTCAACCAATTTATATGCACTGGAGCATGTGCATGTAGTTCAAATTTGAATTATGCACATAAATGCATTGAAAACTCAGTTAATGCATAAAAATGTCCAAGCGAACCCCGAAAATTCACACAACACTCCTGTTGTTCTATGTTGACATGAAATTTTTTTAAAGCAATCAGAGGCAATGGATATCGTTTCGTCCCCTATGGTGGGACGTTCCCTACAGAAAACCATCATGCTTGTTGTGAGAAGCTCCGGTTTGTGAGAAGCATATACCCAAACCTGCCCCAAATGGGACAAAATTTGTACCACGACATGTTGATGCCGCTCCATGATAGCATGCCAAGTTTCATGAATTCCAGACGAGTTTTGGATTTACTAGAATTTAAAAACCAGATGTCGGGGGAAACGACACCTATGGGATCACTGGAATCCCTTCTACGGTTGGCGGGCGTGGGGTTGTGCAAAGAGAAGGTCTAGGAGCCAGCATAAAGATCGTTTACCCAGGTTCGGGCCGCGAGGATGCGTAAAACTCTAGTCCTGCTTTGGTGTATGTATTTGAGTGTTCTTGAGTTCTTTAACTAGCTACGGAGCGTCTCTAGTCCAAAAGATCCGAATCCTCCTGCTGGACGCCTCGAGCCTCCTTTTATAGGCAAAAGGGGTCGCCACAGTGGCACACATGAGGTGGAAAGGTGTACAGTGCGCAAGCTTATCGCTTGCCATTACGGGACAAGACGCATTAAATGCGCTCCCTTAGGTGTCCCATTGCTTTACGGGGGATGTCAACGAGGCCCGTCCCGTCCGTCGCCGCTCCGTCTTGCTCCGACGCGCGTCCAGGCCAATGAGGCATGCAGCGCCACGTAGGCTGGCAGGCTGCTGAGATGGCGTGGTGGTAGGGCGTTCACGAAGATTTGCATGCCACTACGTAGGTGTTTGCTGAACTGGCCTGGAAGCTGCATGTTGCCATGCAGGTGCCTGCCCAGCTAGTTGGGCTGGCAGCTGCATGGGAACGGCGGTGGAGTCTTGGCAGACGCGGGCTTGGCTGCGGCCCCGTAGGTGTCTTTGGCAAGGGCCTTGCTGGGGCCCCGGCAAGGGTCTTGCCGTGGCATCGTGGTCGTCCCCGGCAAGGGTCTTGCCAGGGGTCTCGTGGATTTCCTCGACTAGGATCCCGCCGAGGATCGTTGTCTTCCGGTCCTCATCTGATCTTGTGTGTTCATGATCTTGACAAAGATCTGCATGCCACCACAGAGGTGCCTCCTGAGCCTTGGTTCTAATGCAGTTGTTGGCGGAGTTGGAACCCTCGGCCTCAAGGGTGGCTCGCTCTGCTGGTGTTGGGCAAGTTGCCCTGGCAAGGGTCTTGCCGGGGCCGCGGAGGCCGCCCCGGCAAGGGTCTTGTCGGGGGAGTCTGCCTCGCCCTCTCGCTCTTTGTGTCTCTAGTCTTGGCGTTGCTTTGATTGCCTTGCGCTCTGGCTTCCCTCTTTTGCCCTGCACAGTGTGGCCTCGGGCGTGGCTTCGACTGCCCGTGCACAAGTAAAGGGGTACAAAGGAGAGCCCCTACTTTTGTACACCGACAGGAGCCCCCAGGCCTGGGCCACACATAAGCACGACGCGTTGTTGGGCTAGGCCCAGAACGGTGCGCGGGCAGGCGGGGTGGATTTTTACTGCAGTAACTTCTCCGCTCGCTGCGCTTCCCCACGACCCGCGTTGAACGCGCGATGTGGAGGGTCATGCGTGACGTGGGGGTCATGCATGGGGCGGTTCCCGCACGCATGCGTCACATCATGGTAAAGAGGCAGCTCGCGCCTTTCCCATAAAAAGAGGAAAACGCAGAGGCGCAACTCATTTACTGAGAGGACTCGGGTCGCGGTTTTCAAGGCGTCCGCGCCCCACAATCATGGGATGGAGAACGGTAGCCTCACCCGTCCCCTCGGTTTCTGCTTGCCTACCACGTGTCCCCCATGCCCCTAAGGTGGCAGGCGGTGGAGGCGGGAAACCGGGCCATCGCTGATTGGAGCAGCGGGTCAGTCTCGATTCCCTGCGCCCCCGATGGCCGGATTGGTTGAGTGGGGTGGCCGAGCCTCGATCCCGCCCCTTTATAAGAAGGGGGAGGGGGATGGAATGGCGAGAGGGGGCGCCGGTCCTTCGACGGTGGCGGCGAGGGTCTCTGCTCGACAGCGCGTCCCTCCTCCCCAAGAACTCGCGGTGGCGGAGCCGGCCACGAGAGGAAGGGGGAGGGGGCGAGGCCAAGGTCACCGTGGCACTCGGGGAAGAGGGGGACGGAGCTGCGCGCCGGCCTTGCCTCCGCCAGCGATGCCTCCCCCAATGGAGGGCCATGTCGGGGACCAACCCCGTGAGTTCTTCATAAGGTTGCGCCGGCCAACGCGTCGTCGTCTTCGTCTCCCCACTCCATTCGCTCGGGAGATGGAGCTCGACCCGCCACAGACCCTCAGGTTGCATATGAGGGGCTGCGGGAACGGCATCATGCGGGTCGACGTCGACTTTCCCGCTCCCCACATCATGTACCTTCGTCGTGGATGGAAGATTTTCGCTCATGTCCACAGCCTGACAGCGGGGCTCGTTCTCTACTTCAAATTAATGGAGAATGGCCCGCTCTCCATCAAGGTCTTTGGAGACCTTGGAACTCTCCTAAAGTGCTGCGTGGAGAGCTCTTCCAATGATGAAGACTCCTCCTCAAGAGGGAGTGACGAGGAGGACAGCGACATCGACGACGAGGGCGCCGAGCGGTGGGGGGGGGGGACCTCGACTGACCGCGTTGCCCCTCCCTCAGCCACACGCCTTGCCGAGGGCCTTCCTTGTCAAGTTCTCCATCGGCGCGTTCCCCGTCTCCTCCTTGGGCAGCTGGCGTAGGAGGGCCTAGGAAGACGAAGAAGGCGGGTGGCGGGCCGTCAACTCGGAGTATGCGGGCACCGGCGCCTTCGTCGCGTACTGTCGGCCCGCTGCCTCATCTTCCTACTCATCGTACCTCGCCTAGGCGTTCTTTTTGCCCTCGTGCTGTCTCATTCCACCTTCTGAGGAGAGGGAAAAGAAAGGGATTACAGGCATCTTATCTCTTTTTAGTTTGTAAGCCTGCAGGCACTTGTTAAATTTGAAACTTGTAATCCCCTTGTTCATGTTTTTCATTCCGTATGGACTGTACTTGTATGGGACGTTTTTAATGAAAAAGGGTGCCTGCCGGGTTCTTTGTGCGTGAGCGAGGCCCATGCCAAGGAGTAAATCCTTGTTATTTTTAAGATAAACATTGTCGCCCGGCAACAGACCTTGCCGTCCCCTTACTTCATTCGACCATTCTCACGCTCTTGGCGGAGGCAGGGGCGAAGTAGAGTTAGGCCCTTTGTTTGTTTCCTTGCCAACGCGACTACGACCAAGTTCCGACCCAGGGATTGGTCCTTGGGTACAGGAAAAGGGGAGCACTGTGGCCTAGGAATAAAACAAGGTTTCATACGTTCCAATTCCGTACGAAAATGCACAACAGGGGACAAAGAACTTATCTGAATCTGCAGCCCCCGGCAACCTTGGCTTGCCGGGGTTGGATCCTTGTGTCTGCAGCCCCGGGCAACCTTGGCTTGCCGGGGCCGGAGCGCCGGCTTGTTCTCTTTCTTCCAAATAGCTCAGCAGAAACGTCCATGTACCGTGCGAACCAAAGAGGACGGAAAGGAACAGAAAGACGCACACTCGACCTCCATGCTAGGGGTTAGTCGCCGCTAAGCACTATCAACCCTAACCGAGGGAGAGACTTAACCTAGCATGCATGCTAAAACTTAGGGCGCCAGCGCTTCATTTATTTATGCTCAGGGGATGCGCCTGGCTTTGTACAGAGGGTTTCATGCCTTGCCGGCAAGGCTTGTACAAAAGGTGGTTTGCCGGGGGGCCCGACAACCGCTCCTTATGGGTAAAACTTGCGAAGATGTTCGATGTTCCAGGAGTTGCTCACTGGAATAGCATCTTCGGTCTCCAGGCGGACTGCGCCGGGCCTGGTGACTCGTATTACCTGATAAGGGCCTTCCCACTTTGGCGTCAACTTGTTGGAATTCTTGGCCGATTGAACGTGCCGAAGAACAAGGTCGCCTTCCTCAAAGCTTCGGGCATGAACCTTGTGGCTATGGTAGCGGCGCAAGGCTTGCTGGTAGCGCGCTGCTCTCACAGCCGCCCGAAGACGATCTTCCTCAAGGAGCGTTGCGTCATCTTTCCGCAATCGCTGTTGCTCAAGCTTGTCATAAGCGAGCACATGAGGTGACCTGTTTGTGAGTTCCGTGGGGAGAACTGCTTCTACCCCGTATACCAGGGCAAAGGGTGTCTGGCCGGTGGCTTGATTTGGCGTCGTTCTGATTAACCAAAGAACCGCCGGCAACTCATCAATCCAGCGCCTTCCACTCTTGTGCAGCCTGTCAAAAGTCTTTGTCCTCAGGCCTCGCAGTACTTCAGCATTTGCCCTCTCCGCCTGGCCGTTGCTCCGTGGGTGTGCCACGGAAGCGAAACAGACCTTGCTGCCGAGGTCTTGGATGTATTGCATGAAGGTGTGGCTTGTGAACCATGTGCTGTTGTCGGTGATGAATCTATTTGGCACAACAAAACGGTAGACTAGCCCCTTGAAGAACTTGATGGCTGACTGCGCTGTCACCTTCCTCACTGCTTCCACCTCTGGCTACTTTGTGAACTTGTTGATTGCAACGTACAAGTACTGAAAGCCCCCGACAGCGCGGGGGAAAGGGCTCAGTATGTCGAGCCCCCAGGCCGAAAATGGCCAGGAGAGAGGGATTGTTTGAAGGGCTTGAGCTGGTTGATGAAGCTTCTTTGAATGGAACTGACACGCTTCACACTTGGTTACTAGTGCTGTTGCATCCTGGAGGGCAGTGGGCCAGAAGAAACCTTGCCGGAATGCCTTGCCGGCAAGGGCCCTCGACCCTATGTGGGAACCACATATGCCTCCGTGTATCTCTGCCAACAGCTCCAGTCCTTCCTCCCGGGGAATGCACTTCAATTTCACACCATTTGACCTTTTCTATACAAAACGTCGTCGACGAACTGGTACATGGCAGACCGACGGGCTACTTTCTCCACTTCTTCTTGCTCCTCAGGGAATTCCCCTGTTCGGAGGAATCAGACTGTATGTTGTGCCCATGCCAGAGCCTGGGGCTCGACGGCAAGGACCAAAGGCATTTCCTTTGCCATGGGAGCAGCTGTCTCTACGGCCAGGGCTTGACGCCCTTCCGGAGTCTGCGGCCCCATGGCCGACTCAGTGTCCACGGCAACATCCTTCCCGGCGGCTCCTGGGAGCTCGGCGGGAAAGTACTTGCCGGGGCCTGATTTCCTGCGCTTGTTCTGCTATGTCGATGGTTCAACAGATGGTTGAATTAACTGAAGCACAAAAGTACCTGGTTCCACAGGTAGTTTGAGTGCAGCGCGCTTCGACAGGTAATTGGCGGTGTCGTTCTCCACTCGGGGAACATGCTCCGCTTGTATACCGTCAAAATGCTCTTCCAGCTTCCTCACCTCATTCACGTAGGCCTCCATCAACGGGCTTTGATAATCTTTGTTAACTTGCTTGACGACGAGCTATGAATGACCTCTGACGATAATGTTCTTGACCCCGAGGTCTGCCACGATCCTGAGACCGGCAAGCAACCCCTCGTACTCAGCAGTGTTGTTTGTTGACATCTCCCCGGGAAAGTGCATCTGGACTACATACTTGAGGTGCTCTCCAATGGGTGCAATGAGTAGCACACCGGCACCAGTGCCTTCCAGCGAGAAAGCCCCGTCAAAGTACATAACCTAGTTGCGACTTGTTCCCTTGCTGGGGAGAGTGGTCTCCTGGATATCTTCGTCGGGCGTTGAGGTCCATTCGGCAATGAACTCGGCCAAGACTCTATTCTGGATTGTTGAAGTGCTTTCAAACTTCAAACCAAAGCTCGACAGTTCCAAAGCCCATTCCACAATCCTCCCGGTTGCGTCTGGGTTATGCAATATCCGTTACAACGGGAGGCGGGTGACGACGATGATCTCGTGGGCTTGGAAGTAATGACGCAGCTTCCTCGAGGCCATAAGGAGGCCGAAGAGCAATTTCTGCACACCGGAGTACCTTGATCTAGCCCCTGCAAGAGGGAGCTGACAAAGTAAACTGGGTGCTGCATCATCTTCTTCTTCTGCACCACTCCATCAGGTTGCACGGGCCCCGTCCCGCCGGCGTCAGGCCCTGCCGAGGGCCGCACCTTGCCAGTACCGTGCCCTGCCGGGGGCCGCACCTCGCCGGTACCATGCCCTGCCGGGTGAAGCCCTGGTTCGTCTTCCGCCCGTCCTGCCGTTGCCGCTGCCTCTTCGTGGACCTCCCTCTGCGCCACTAGCACGGCAGTAACCACCTGGTTCGTTGCCGCAAGATACCGCAACAACGGTTCTTGTGGTTTAGGCGCGACCAGTATTGGTGTAGAGGAGAGGTACTTCTTCCAATCCTGCAGTGCTACTTCGGCCTCCGGGGTCCACTCCATTGGGCCCGCCTTCTTCAAGATTTTGAAAAAGGGGAGGGCACGCTCGGCAGACTTGGAAATGAACCTGCTCATGGCGGCAACACAGCCAGTGAGCCGGCGCACATCCTTGATCCGTGTAGGTGCCTCAATTTGCTCAATGGCCTTGATCTTATCCGGATTTGCTTCGATCCCGCGCTGTGACACAAAGAACCCGAGAAGCTTGCCGGACAGAACACCGAAGACACACTTCTCAGGGTTCATCTTGAGGATGATCTTGTGCAGGTTTGCAAACATCTCTTCTAAATCTTGTACAAGTGTCGCCTTGCCCTTGGTTTGACCACTATGTCATCCATGTAAGCTTCCATATTTCTATGTAGTTGGGGCTCAAAACCAATTTGGACTGCCCTTGCAAACGTTGAGCCAGCACTCTTCAACCCGAAAGGCATTCGCAAAAAGCAATATGTACCACATGGGGTGATGAATGCTGTCTTCTCTTCATCTTCTTTCGTCATGAAGATCTGGTGGTATCCTGAGTAGGCATCAAGGAATGATAACAGATCACATCCGACCATGGAGTCAACAATCTGGTCAATGCGCGGCAACGGGAAAGGGTCCTTGGGACAAGCCTTATTGATATCTGTGTAGTCAATACACAACCTCCACTTTCCATTTGCCTTGCGCACCACCACCGGATTGGCCAACCACGTCGGATGGAGTACTCCTCTCACCAAGCCTGCCGCTTCCAACTTCCTGATCTCCTTGTAATGAACTCTTGACATTCCAAAGCTTGCTTCCTGACCTTCTGCTTGACGGGTCGCGCATGAGGACAAACAGCAAGATGGTGCTCAATCACCTCCCTGGGAATGTCGGGGATGTCGGATGCTTGCCATGCAAGCACGTTGACATTCCCCCGTAGGAAGGTGAGGAGCGCGCCTTCCTATTTGCTGTCTATGGTAGAGCTTATGGTGAAAGCCCCTCCCGTGCCATCCTCCTTGACGGACACCTTCTTGGTCTCTGGTGGTGCAGCTCTGGATTTCTTGCTCTTGCCGGTGGAGCTCTCTGGCACATCCTCGACGGGAGCACAACACTCCGAAGAGGTGCGCTTGCCAGAGTGGGTGCGAGAGGTCTTGCCGGTCTTCTTCCCTCCCGGGGTTCCAGTGGCAGGAGCAAGTGCCTTGGCGGCAGTCGCTGCAACTGCCTCCCGGTAGAGTTGGTCGGTGCAGATCAACGCGTCCTTCTTGTCGGAGGGGACCGTGATGATGGTCATCGGCCCAGGCATCTTCAGCGTGTTGTAGGCGTAATGCGATGCCGCCATGAACTTGGCTAGTGTCGGGCGGCCGAGGATCCCGTTGTAGGGCAAGGGGATCTTGGCTACGTCGAAGACAATCCTCTCCGTCCTATAGCTCAGCTTGCCTTCGAACGTCACAGGCAGCGTGACCTTACCCTTCGGCTGACTCCTTCCCGGGTTGACCCCTTGGAATGTGCCCATCTCCTCGAGGTCTCCATCAGGAATCTGCAACCTTTTGATCACAACGGGCGAGATCAAGTTCAGACTGGCCCCGCCGTCAACTAGCATCTTTGTCACCTTGAGGTTGCGGATCGTTGGTGAAACCAACAACGACAAACACCCGACCACAGTTGTGTGGCCAGGGTGGTCCTCGGTGTCGAAGATGATAGGCCTGCTCGACCACTTCAGTGGCTTCTGAGCTTCGAACGATGGTTCCGCTGCTGTGATCTCACGCGCCCACTGCTTGAGCTGGCGGTGAGAGGTATGCAGTGAGGCGCCACCATCGATGCACATGGCCTCCGTAGCTTTCTTGAACTCATGCTCGCCGGACTCGTCGTCCTCGTCATGATCATCGTCTTCTTGCTTCTTGTCGCGGCCTCGAGCGGGCCTCTCCTGCTGGTTATCCTTGCCGCGGCGACCTCCTTGGCCGCCATGCTTCTTGCCAGATCCCTCGGCACCATCCTGACCCTTCTCCTTGTCCCGCCACTCATACTCAGCTTTTTGCTTCTCGGCAAGCAGCTCGACTTGTCGGCAGTTCTGGAGGTCATGGCCCTTGGTGCGGTGGATCTTGCAGTATTGCTTGTCGGAGCCTCCTGGCTTGTCGGCAGCCGCCAAGGCCCGGCAAACGGCGCACCCGGCAATTTCCTTGCCGGGGTCGTCTGCCTTGGCCTTCTTGGCAGCGCCGGTGTCCTCGGATCCCTCGACGGCAAGCACGGTCTTGCCCTTGCGCTTCCTATTGCGGCGCCGGCCCTTCTTCGTTGGGGTGGCTGTGCCTTCGTTAGTGGAGTCGGTTTCCGCGCCGGTGTCCTCGCCGGGGTACTTCCTCCCCTCTTCAGCTTGAGCGCACCTATCGGCCAGAACATAGAGGTCGGCCACATCTTTGACCTTGTTCATCGCCAGCTCTTCACGCATCTTGCGGTTGCGCACATTCTGATGGAATGCGCTGATCACGGCGGCGGGATGAACATCTGGGATGTTGTACTGCACCCGGCTGAACTTCTGTATGTACTTGCTCAGGGTTTCACCTTCCTTCTGGGGGATGATGTGCAAATCGCTTGCCTGGCCATGAGCCTGGTGGCCTCCAGTGAAGGCACCAACGAACTCATGACACATATCCGACCAAGAAGAAATGGAATCCGCCAGCAAGTGCATCAACAATGACATGACATTGGGTTTAAGCGTCAACGGGAAGTAATTGGCAAGCACCTTGTTGCCGCGAGCTCCAGCGGCTTGCATCGCGATGGTGTAGATGCTGAGGAACTCCGACGGGTGGGTCTTGCCGCTGTATTTCTCGCCGACGTCGGGCTTGAACGTGCGGTGGGACGGCCACTGGAACTGCCGCAGCTCACGGGTAAAGGCTGGGCAACCAACCTCGTAGGGTAGGCCGCCAGAGCCTCCCGGTGCTGGGTGGTCCGTAGTGGGCCCTGCCCGCCTATCTGACTGGTGGCGTGCGTCGCACCGGCGCTCGATGGTAGTTCGAGCGTCTTCTTGGGCTCGCTCCCGGAGAACTTGGCGCCGATCGCGGTGGGTCCGTGGGTCGGACGATGCTATGGAAATGTTATCACAAGCGTCATCACGACGGACCGGCACCCGCGGTGTCTGGCGTGGCGGAGGAGAGTGCACCGTAGCCGCAGCACCTCCGGCCCTTCCACCACTGGGATGCGGTGGCTCGACGGAGCGCCGGCTTGAGGGCCCCATTGGTTGTGGCTCATCTTTGTTGGCAACGCCAACGAGGCTCCGGATGGTGGCTCTCCACTCATCGAGCTTGTTCGCAGCAGCGCGTGCCAAGGCTTCGGCTGGCGTGGGTGGCGGCAAAAGCTGCGTGGACCGTGACGCGCTCTGACTTATAACCAAATTAGAAGGAGCTCTATCACGGCCTGGCGGCTGTGCGCCATTTTCGCCAGCGTCTCGACGTGCATGCTGGCCTTCTACGTCCCGCGAATGAAGCGCAGGACTCTTCCCGCGGTGGCGCCTAGGGTCACCGGCATGGTGACGCTGCTCATCGCGCGCAACCTGGGAGGAGCGCGTCATGGGCGCCGGCGTAGGCGTCTTGGAGGTCGCCGCGCCGCCCGTAGGTGGCACGACGCCGCCCCTGGAGGGCCCTGCGCCACCTGCGGGGGGCCCGGCTCCGCCTTTGGACTTGACGGCGTGCGGCCCATCGTCTCGCGCACGAACGACACCGCTCGCTAGGCTCTGACTGCCAGAGCGATGTGGGTGCTCGTGGGCCGCGCCTCGGCTCCCGTCCATGACCGCTCCGCTGCCCGCCCGCACTGGTATGGGCCGTCCGGCTCCAGATGAGCCGATCGCCGTGATCATCTTCTTCTTGGGAGCCATGGCGACGAAGAACCTCTAAACTAGTTGCTAGACCAGATTTTCACAACTACGCCCCCTACCTGGCGCGCCAAAGATGTTGGGGGAAACGACACCTATGGGATCACTGGAATCCCTTCTCTGGTTGGCAGGGGCGGGGTTGTGCAAAGAGCAGGTCTAGGAGCCAGCACAAAGATCGTTTACCCAGGTTCGGGCCACGAGGATGCGTAAAACCCTAGTCCTGCTTTGGTGTATGTATTTGAGTGTTCTTGAGTTCTTGAACTAGCTACGGTGCGTCTCTAGTCCAAAAGATCCGAATCCTGCTCCTGGATGCCTCGGGCCTCCTTTTATAGGCAAAAGGGGTCGCCACAGTGGCACACAGGAGGTGGAAAGGTGTACAGTGCGCAAGCTTATCGCTTGCCATTATGGGACAAGACGCATTAAATGCACTACCTTAGGTGTCCCGTTGTTTTACGGGGGATGGCAACGAGGCCCGTCCCATCCGTCGCCGCTCCATCTTGCTCCGACGCACGTCCAGGCCAATGAGGCATGCAGCGCCACGTAGGCTGGCAGGCTGCTGAGATGGCGTGGTGGTAGGGCCTTCATGAAGATTTGCATGCCACTACGTAGGTGTTTGCTGAACTGGCCTGGAAGCTGCATGTCACCACGCAGGTGCCTGCCCAGCTGGTCGGGCTGGCAGCTGCACGGGAACGACGGTGGAGTCTTGGCAGACGCGGGCCTGGCTGCGGCCCCGTAGGTGTCTTTGGCAAGGGCCTTGCCAGGGCCCCGACAAGGGTCTTTCCCTGGCATCGTGGTCGTCCCCGGCAAGGGTCTTGCAGGGGGTCTCGTGGATTCCCTCGGCTAGGATCCCGCCGAGGATCATCGTCTTCTGGTCCTCATCTGATCTTGTGTGTTCATGATCTTGACAAAGATCTGCATGCCACCATAGAGGTGCCTCCCGAGCCTTGGTTCTAATGCGGTTGTTGGCGGCGTTGGAACCCTCGGGCTAAAGGGTGGCTCGCTCTGCTGGTGTTGGGCAAATTGCCCCGGCAAGGGTCTTGTCGGGGCCGCGGAGGCCGCCCTGGCAAGGGTCTTGCCGGGGGAGTCTGCCTTGCCCTCTCGATCTTTGTGTCTCTGGTCTTGGCGTTTCTTTGATTGCCTTGTGCTCCGGCTTCCCTCTTCTGCCCTGCTCAGTGTGGCCGCGGGCATGGCATTGACTGCCCGTGCACAAGTAAAGGGGTACAAAGGAGAGCCCCTACTTTTGTACACCGACACCAGGCATCTCAAATGTTTTGCCGGCAATCAATGATGCCCTGTTGTTCGAAATTCATTCCCATTTCTTGCATGGGACCAAAGCATGCACGCAAGGACACATATTTGATTTTTCAACCAATTTATATGCACTGGAGCATGTGCATGTAGTTCAAATTTGAATTATGCACATAAATGCATTGAAAACTCGGTTAATGCATAAAAATGTCCAAACGAACCCCGAAAATTCACAAAAATTCACACAACACTCCTATTGTTCTATGTTGACACGAGAATTTTTTTGAAAGCAATAAGAGGCAATGGATATCGTTTCGTCCCCAAAGGTGGGATGTTCCCTACCGAAAACCATCATGCTTGTTGTGAGAAGCTCCAGTTTGTGAGAAGCATATACCCAAACCTGCCCCAAATGGGACAAAATTTGTACCACGACATGTTGATGCTGCTCCATGATAGCATGCCAAGTTTCATGAATTTCAGACGAGTTTTGGATTTACTAGAATTTAAAAACCAGGCATCTCAATGTTTTGCCAGCAATCAACGGTGCCCTGGTGTTTGAAATTCATTCCCATTTCTTGCATGGGAACTAAGGATGCAGCCAAGGACACAAATTTGAGTTTTCACCCAATTTATATGCACTGGAGCATGTGCATGTAGTGCAAATTTGAATTATGCACATAAATGCATTGAAAACTCAGTTAATGCATAAAAATGTCCAAATGAACCCCGAAAAATTCCAAAATTGAACACAACACTCTTGTTGTTCTATGTTGACACTCGAAATTTTTTGAAAGCAATAAGAGGCAACGAATATCATTTCGTCCCGAAAGGTGGCACGTTCCCTACCGAAACCATCACACTTGTTGTGAGAAGCTCTGGTTTGTGAGAAGCTTATACCCAAACCTGCCCCAAATGGGACAATTTTTTTACCACGGCATGTTGATGCTGCTACATGATAGGATGCCAAGTTTCATGAATTTCAGACGAGTTTTGGATTTACTAGAATTTAAAAACCAGGTATCTCAATGTTTGTGGCCGAGTGACGGTGGCAGGGTGTTTGAAATTCATTCCCATTTCTTGCGTGGGACCTAAGCATGCAACCAAGGACACATATTTGATTTTTCAATAAGTTTATATGCACTGGAGCATGTGCATGTAGTTCAAATTTGAATTATGCACATAAAATTCCTGAAAAACCCAGTTAATGTATAAAAATGTACAAACAAACCCTTAATAATTCCAATTTTTTGACGACACACCTATACTTGCATGTTCACTGCAGATAAAAGTTCTAACAATTCAAACACCACCCTTTGTATCTGTGACCCCATTACGTAATTCAAATGATCAAGACGATGAATCAAGTAGATCGCACACAGTTTATTATCACCAACCGTGTGAGATGCAGCACAAAATATCTTTGAGCACCGTCAGTGTATAGTATGCCCATGCTTTACGAGAGAAGGTGCGTCAGCTACAGTCCACAGCCGGCGTGTCAAGCACACTAGCTCACTCCCCAAATATCATTTCACTGTTCATTTGTCACCGGTGAAAGATGGGGACGTGGACCCACGTCGTGAGGGCAACTTCGGCGGCCCACTCCGGCGAGAGCGCGGCCGCAGCCGCCAGGCGCGTGCTAACAAGCTTCGTGAGGGCGACCGCAGTCTCTGTCCGGGCGGCCAAGGCAACCCAAACGACCGCTGTTGCTTCTCAGGTGGCGGCAGCATCATCTGCCTCGGGGATAGCAACTGGCGAGAGCGGCACAATAGCTGTCCATTCCGCAGCGGTGGCCTTAGCCCTGCTGGAGGCCGTCCACGCCCAGCTCGTGGCAGTCACCGCACAAATCGTACGAAGCTTCTCCGACAACGGTCGGCAACCCACGGCCGAAGAGCTGGCAATCGCCGAGAGAGTTCGAGCAGCCGTCTGTTCCTGCGCGGCTTACCTTCCCACGACGGAGCCCGCCAGAGCCCAGATGGCGTCCGCCCACGCCCAGCTTGTGGCGGCCTTTTCTGAAGATATGGCGGACGCGGATGGCGAGATGCTTGCTGAGTATGGTGCAATTGATGCCATGGAGCCCCTTCCCCAGGAGACCGTCGGGCGCGAGCTGGACATGGAGGCAGCGGCGGAGATCGACGAGCACCAGCCATAGTAGTACTCTTTGTTTTGTTTAATTAAGAGCGCCGGTCTTTAATTTGTTAGAGTAATGTTTAGGTCAGCTAGCTCTGTTTAATTGCTGAACTTGCTCGATTAAGAAGTTAGTCTCCTTTGTGTACCCAAATTATGCAATGACGTGGATGACCACTGTAACGAGGGAAATTCGAACCAAAATTTTTGACGTTCAAACTCAACACGCACGGGTTAAGCTATCTGAATCGTTTGTGATGTTCACATATCATACAAAGTTCTGAATAAGGGACCATGTCTGATGACACTTTGCGCGCCAGTTTTTTGGCTGAAGCGATTCCAAATTTTCGGCTTTCGCGGAAATATCTACCTCCCCGCCCCCCCTTACCAAAAGCCACATTTCCCCTCTTTTCGCCTTCCTTTCCAAGTTGAAACCTTCACTCCTTGCTTGAAGCGCCGCTGCCTCCTCGCCGTCGACCCTCCTTCATGCTCCTGGACCTCGCCTATCCAGGCAGGTAATCCACACCCGACCCCCATCCTCCTCCTCCTTCCACATCCCACATGCCCCTACCGCCGGCGCGAGTGCAACTCCACCCAAATCACCGACCCCTCCACCAAATAAGCGCCAACCTAAGCCATGGTGCACGCAGTATAGCCAAGACCTCAAGGAGCATTTGCCAGAGAAGCAAATCGCAGCCGCACGCGCAGATGAGGTCGTGATGGCTGCCATTCGTGCCGACCCCTAGATCTTGAAGGAGCACCTTGCCATTTGCTAGCTACGCCGATTAAGCATGCTCGGTTTACCCGTTGCGTGTGCTGCTCCTGCCTTTCCTTCACAAATTCTAGTGAATTGTGCTATCTAATTTTACCATGCAATCTGTTGCTCTAGTGTATATATTCTATATGTCATGCAGTGTGGTGCTCACTTATTAACTATTTTGTTAATTAGTTGTCGTCTTCAGTTAACTGTTTGGTTCAATTCTGCAAATGTGATGTTCAATTCTTCAGGCTACAATTTTGTATTGTCTTCCATGTGAGAAATAAATCGAATTTATCTTTACAAAATTGTGGGTGCATTCTGTTATTGTATACCATGTGAGGAGTAAATTGAATTTGGCTGTAGTAAATACATGAGAAACAAATACAATTGCTACAATTGGTTGTAGTTAACTGTTTGGTTAACTGTCTGATCTTCTATTAGGAGTATGTTATATTGTGCAATGTGGTGCTCAGTTAATGTTTGGTTCATTTGTTGTGGTGTTTAGTTAATTGCTTGGTTCAATGTTATATTGTGCAATGTGGTGCTCATTTAATGTTTGGTTCATTTGTTGTGGTGTTTAGTTAACTGCTTGGTTCAATTCTGCAATGCGATGTCCAATTGTCGTGGGTAGAATTTTGTATTGTTGTGCATGTGAGGAATAAATCGAATTTGGCTGCACTTAATACATGAGAAACATATACAAGTGCTAGACTTCCTAGTTCTTAATCATGCTTGGTTTGGATAAATGGGTTTTCCGTGTGGCTTGAATATATCTGATGAATTTGCAATGTGACTATTTTTCATCAACATAGTTTACTGATAGCATGCGAACCCTTACTTAACCTGATGACTAACTACCTTATATGTGTTGCAGGGAAACAATGGGAAGAACTGAGGTTTACAATCGAGGTTAGCACGTGCATGGTCCGTTGTCTAATAGCACATTATTGTGCAATTGCAGGAACCTTTCTAATATTTAGGTTTTTAACAATTTGGTCTTGCACATGTAGGTCCTGCTGTCAGAGGTTTTGACCCACTGTTCGACCCTTTTTTGCATATGGGGAAATGAGTTGTCCATGAATATCAGTCAAGTCAAGAAACTCAGAAATATTATACCTTGACTTTTTAATTCCTTTGCCCCATTTCCAATATAGAGAAGATATTCATGCACATCCTTGTTTTCAGGCCTTTCCAAAGCAGTTCACTGATGATTACCTCTCAAACCACCTGTATGGTCAGGAGGCGAGGAAGGTATTCATACAACACCCACGGTTCAATATTGAAGTGTTCCTGAAGAGGACGAAGGATGGACGGTCAATCATCCACAGGCACTGGCCTAAAGTTACAAAGACCTTCAACATCAATGGAGCCTCAATATTCGCCTTCTGCTTCAGCAGTTTTCTAGATGAGATACATCTGTCTATGTACCGTCTATGATGCTAATTTCGAAAGGTTATAGATGTTGCATGTGAAACTTGGTCCTAGTGTAGTTGTGTAATGGGGTAGCTGAGTGCTGAAGCTATATGATGTTCTACTCTGATGTATTTCAATTATGAAAATGAAATATATTGTGTGCTTAATATGAACTGTCGATTAGATTAATAAATGGATTATGAATCATCGGATAATTAGCCTGCTAGTGGCGAATTAGCCTGCTAATTGGGTTTTGCTATTGCAAACGGTTGTTGAAAAAATACCATGGGCGATGACCTCAGGCAACGCACACAGTTTCTAGGAATAAACCGTGTTGGATCAATGAACAATCACACACGACTTTCTCTTGAAAACTGTTTGCGTTAGGCCACCTTGCGCAAACGTTTACCACATGAAAACTGTGTGTGATGGACAGCCTTTGCCACATAGTTTCTTCCACGGACCGTGTTTGATATATTCAATAACGCAAGCGATTTAACGAGAAAAAATGTGTGAGATGTACCTGTGAATGGAAACGTTTTCCTTCGAGTGACTGTGTGGGATGTACATACGAACGGAAACGTTTAGCGGGGACTGACTGTGTGGTATGTACTTGCGACCGGAAACAATTTTGCCGTATAATTGTATTTTTAGCTCTACTGTACGTATTTCCGTATTTGAGCGCTCGTCGGTCGCACACTACCTCATTTTGCCGAACGTGTGTGCCAGGAGGGCATATCCCCGACGGTTTCTGGGTCGTGTGGGAAGGACCCCCCTATGACCCACACTCACTTGGCGACGGTTCCAAATGCCGTCACGGAAAGGGGTTTTAAACTGTTTGTTTAGGAGCTCACTGTACTAGTGTGAGCTAGATATCGAAGAATATGTTTCACAACCTTGTGGTGTGATTCCTTCGGTGTAGCTTGAAATCGGGCACACATGCAAACACTAGGCCTAGATGCACATAGATACAATAAAGAGCTACTCATGGAGCGGTATAACTTTTGATCAAAGTCTTTACCATTTTCATCAGCACAGAGATGGCCATTTGTGGGCATAGGGATTTTGATGCCTTTGCAATCTTGCATGCCGAATTTCCTCAGTACATCTTTGAGGTATTTATCTTGAGAAATGAAGATGCCATTGTGTTGTTGACGAATTTGAAGACCTAAGAAGAACTTCAATTGTCCCATCATAGACATTTGATATTCTTCACTCGTCATATAGGCAAATTCATCACTGTAACGTGTGTCAGTACAAAAGATAATATCATCCACATAAATTTGACACACAAATAATTCATCATCATAAGTTTTGGTGAAAAGAGTTGGGTCAAGTGAACCAGGTTTGAAGCCTTTCTTCATGAGGAATTCCTTTAGTGTATCATACCATGCCCGAGGGGCCTGCTTGAGGCCATAGAGGGCCTTGTTGAGTCTGAAGACTTTGTGAGGATGCTTAGGATCTTCAAAACCTGGGGGTTGAGCAACATATACTTCTTCCTCAAGCTTACCATTGAGGAATATAATTCTCACATCCATTTGATATAAGAGGATATTATGATGGTTAGCACAAGCAAGCAATATGCGAATAGCTTCAAGTCTAGCAACAGGTGCAAAAGTTTCATCAAAGTCAATTCCTTCAACCTGTGTGTAGCCCTGAGCTACAAGACAAGCCTTATTCCTCACCACTTGGCCATTTTCGTCTTGCTTATTGTCGTAGATCCACTTGGTACCTATAATACTGTGCTTGCGACGATCTGGTCGCTTGACAAGTTCCCACACATTGTTGAGCCCGAGTTGATGCAATTCCTCTTGCATAGCTTGAATCCACTCAGGTTCCAGAAATGCCTCATCAACTTTGGTGGGCTCTGTGATAGAGACAAAAGAGAAGTGCCCACAAAAGATAGACAAATGTGAAGCTTTTGAGCGTGTGAGAGGACTTGGTGCATTGATGTCGTCGAGGATTTTGTCAATCTACACTTCATTTGCCACGCGAGGATGAGCAGATCGACGACTTTGATTGGACTGAGCATTTTCTTTAGCACCATTTTCCTCAGATGCACCAGCATGATTTTTTTCACGGTCTGGAATAACTTCTTCAGCAAATTCTTCGGTGGGTATCTTCAGTAGCCTTGAACTTGATGGATTCCTCAGGAGACATTTCATCTAGCACAGGAGGAAGGTGCTCTCTTTGCGAGCTGTTAGTCTCATTGAACCGCACATTTATAGTTTCAACAACCTTGTGGTGATAGTTGTTGAAGACCCTGTAGGTGTGCGAGTCCTTTCCGTAACCAAGCATAACACCCTCATGTGCTTTCAGTGCAAATTTAGAATTGTCATGAGGATCTCTAATCCAACATTTAGCACCGATGTCGTGGAATTATCACGATAGATGTCCTAGTGTGAGGACTTAGTCGTGAGGCCAACGCATCTATGTGATAGCTTGAGAGGGGTTGATCGGAATCGAGAAACGCAACACATAGAGACAAGGATTTAGACAGCTTCGGGCCCTGGGAAACATCATCCGGCAATAACCCTACATGCAGTTTGTGGCTAGGTCTCATTATGCTCATGAGGGAGTCGCTGCATAAGCCGGCTCCCCTTTAGTTGTGTCTAGCCTAGAGATTATTTTTCTTCCCCTCTTGGGGTGCCCTGCCCCTCCTTATATAAGTTGAAGGGACGGGTTACATGTAGAGTCCAACTCGGATTAAGACTTAAACTATTCTGACTTCTCATCTCGGGCTTCTGTTCCATGGGCTTCTTAACGTCTTGGGCTTCTTACAATCCGGCTTACAATCTGGCTTATGGTCTGGCTTACGATCTGGCTTACAATCTGACTTACCATCTGGCTTACCGTCTGTCTTAACATCTGCCGGCTTACCATCTGGCTTAACATCTGCCGGCTTACCATCAGGCTTAACATCTGCCGGCTTAACATCTTAAACATCTGCCGGCTTAAACATCTTAAAAATCTGGCTTAAACATCTGCCGGCTTACAATCTACCGGCTTACCAATGGAACACCAAGTCCCAGCCGGGTCATATCTCCTGCCGGGTCATACCGCGGGGTATATCCCCGACATTAGCCCCCAGTTTAATTTGGATTTATCCATGTTAAACTGATCCTGTAAACAGAACACAAGAACACTTTTAATAGGTTATGCTTCGGGTTAAATATTCTTGTAAGCCGGCACCTGAACATCCTTAAGTCCCTATCATTTCGTTCTTCTAGGAAATCCAGGTCAATAAGCCAACTTCATAATCAATTTGCTGACGTTGTTTCTCCCAGAGAAAATTGTGAAGAATAATTCATTTGACTAAGCTCCCAATGCTTAAAAATATTGGTCTTGAAATACTCATCTGACCTTCAACCGACTTAAAGATGAAAAAACTTGCCGGGTTATAAATAGATGATGCCGAGTCATAATTTTTGCCGACGCCGGGTCAAAACTGAGAATTTTGAAGATTTCTCTGCCTCATATCCATATTACCTGTAGCCCCCAAGTCTTGAGCAGAACAAAGTGATGACTTAAGACTTGCTTCAACATAAATATTACCACTTTGAAGAAATCCATGTTGTTCATCTCAATCACTAGTCAGAACTGAGTATTCCACATATGTAGCCCCCAAGTACCGGGTTGTCATGCTTGCAGCAACCAGGGACTTTGAAATTGCCTTATGCTCATAAAAACTTCAACCAGTGTAGCCCCCAAGGGTCGGGTCATTATGCAGTAATGAGAAGAGACTTTGTAAATATGATCATGTAGACTTGAACAGCAACGTGTAGCCCCCAAGGGCCGGCTCAGTAAGATAATATTGAGCTGGGACTTTATATATATTTCTTTGAAAAGAACATCATATGATGTAACCCCCATCATGGGGCTTGAACCCACGTCCACAAGGTTAAGAGCTTTGTGCTTTACCAACTGAGCAATGAACCCTTCAATATAATGGATTAAGGCTTGTGTACCTTGAATTTTTGACGGGAGCAATTAGTAGCCCCCAAGGGCCGGCTCATTATGATGTGATGAGTTAGGTCTTCAATAAGGCAAGAAAAAATGACTTTGCATTAGCCCCCAAGTGTCATGGTGCATGCTTGCAGCGACATGAGACTTCCATATCTGATATAATCATGATCTGAATAATGTAGCCCCCAAGTGCCGGGTCATAAGCCTGCAGCGACTCGGGACTATTCCTTCCATTGTAGAATAAATTATATCCATTGATAAATAATAGCCATTGCGCTGAAAGCGACTTTGAAAACCTCAATCATAATACTGGTTATTGATAACCATAATAAAAATCCAGCCATGTTGGCTATTCAAGATTTGAATAATATAATCTGGTTTGAAAACCGGTTCCTGCAATATAAACCAGTATATCTATGCATATATGATGTATGCTATGATGATGTAATGATGATGCAATGTATGATGCAATATATGATGATGTATGTGTATGATGCAATGTATGATGATGTATGTGTAGAATACTTCAATGAAACTAGCCTGAGACACTGGATTACGTGCTTTCCGTGAGCCTGACTCACAGTACCCAATCGACATTTGAACCCAGATAAAGTCAGGTCTTGCTTTATAGACTCATCAGGAGTACGCGGGGTCAGAGTAACAACATACATCACGGGCCGATTTATCCAAGTTTCAAGGAAGGCGGCTTATGAAGCCTGAGTCTATCCTGACTATCTGTAAGTCGTACTCTCACATGACAAACCACCGTTTGAACTTTAACGAGCTCAGATCTTGGTCGAATACGCCATAAAGACTGATCGTTAAGAGTTCGGCGGGTCAATCGGGATTACCTAATGGAGTTGAAGCAGCTGGCTACAGGTAGGATGACCCGGAAAGGTTATGTTCTCTTTGGTCGAATACGCCTATGTTTGAACAAACCTGGTCAAGAGGGTAGTAACGCTATGTTCTCTTTGGTCGAATACGCCTATGTTTGAATAGGAAGCCCCCAAGTGATATACTGACGAGTGTGGCATTGAGCCGATCAAGAGCGTAGTAATGCTATGACTCGAATACGACCAGGAAGCCCCCAAGTGATATACTAACAATTTGTGTTCGTTAGGGACCTATGTTTGAGCTGTGCTGTGCATCCAACTCTCTTTGGTCCCTGTAATTTTCCTGAGAACTCGAACTTGCGAGAGATGGATATTCTTCTTGAGCCGGAGTTTTAAACCGGATTTGAGAGCTTCAGAGCTTTTGTGGGAGACAGATTTCCCTTGAGCCGGATTGTGAACCGGATATTAAGAGTTTCAGCGCTTTGTAGGAGACAGATTTCCCTTGAACCGGAACCTTCATTTTAAGTTGGGAACTTTCTGACGGCCTTTAAATCAATATAACAGCAGCCTTCGGGACCGGGTTATCTCTCCTCCAATGACCTGGGGTCTTGAATCTCACAATGTCATCGTAATCCCCGAGTCTTAAGACTACTCAAGGAGTTGGCTTGAGACTCTCCATGCTTGATCATGATATGACCAGTGGATTGCGGGAATATGTTGAATCTCAGTGGGTTAAAATTGACCTTGTCCATTGATCCGTCCGGTGTAGGCAAGGGCCATAGCTTGATGGCCTCTTTTGTAATTGTTCTGCATAAGAAATTGCACAAACAAGAGTAATTGTTCTCGAAGAAAATAAAAATGTATCAATAAAAATTGATTGGATAGCTTTCACCTGATTTGTCTGGACGAAAAATGATTTGTATATAACATCCATAAATCACCTCCAGTAACTGCAGCTATGATTTAGCCACTCTTCATGGCTGCGGTGGAGGTGGCGGCTTAAGTGCGGCACCCGACGGCTAAAAAAGGGAACCTCCGGGTCATGTTGACCAAATTTTTTTAGCCCACCGGGTCAACTTCTCTTCTTGTTGCCAGCAGGGGAGCGTACAAGCTGCAGATGTGTAGGGGCGTGGAAACAGCAAGGCGAGCGGAGCCGGCTCGCAGGGCTTGGGCGAACAAGGGTAGGTGAGGCCGATTTCTCTGAGCGGCGGCTCACAGCGCGGCCCGGGCGGTTTAGTGGTGCATAGGAGAGGTGTCAGCCTCCAAGTCCGACAGGCGCCAGGGCGGCATCGGTGATTTAAAGCCGGCCGGCGCAGGACCAGTGGTGGTGAGATGGCACCAGCGGAGATGGCAAAGGCAACCCGCGGCGGCGGGTTTGGTGGAGGCAGGGCTTCAGCCGTAGTGAGCCGGTGAGGAGTAGGTGAAGACCGTCGGCCGGCGGCCACCCTGCGGCGGCACAACGCGTGGAAGGAGCAGAGCGGCCCGTGGGCCGGGGGCGACGGAGGGAACACAGGGGCGCGACCGCGGGATCCAGACGAGGCGCAGGCGGCTCGTAGTGGAAGAAAGGAGGCGCGGTGCAACAACGACAGAGGAGGCCAAATCAGGAGGAATTTGGATGCGGCGGTGACTTGGCGACTTACATCGACGGGGCGACTCATACTGTGCGGCCTCGCGGAGGGACGGAGGCGCTCAGGCAGTATCGCAACACGGGAGCAGCAGGAGTTGTCCGTCTACGCGAGGGATGGCGGCGGCGCTGGCGAGCTGAGGCGGCCAGTGACCCGAGGCCGCGGAGGCAACTCGGCAACATGACATGGCAGGCCGGCTTGCAAGCATCGCTGGAGGAAGAGGCAAGGCTGGAGAGGCGCCGGCCCGCGGGCGGCAGTTGCCGCTAACGGCGGCTCACCCGCGGCGGGTTCCGGCAGTGGCGGGTGCAGAATCAGCTTCAACAAAGCGACTTGGGGTTGCCAGCGACTAGGAGTGAGGTGGCTCAAGTAAGCCCCGGAGATGCAGAGGAGCGTGGCGTGGCGACTCTAGACGTGAGCCGGCGGCCGGAGGCGTGCAACAGCCATACGGCCACGGGCGCGAAACGTAGCTGGGACATCGTGAAGAAGGCGGGTATAACACAGGCAGCTCGGCGGCTTGCAGGCGCGGCTCGGGCTACTAGACCACGCATCGACGGCGGGTCAAGGCAGGCCCACAACGGCGGTTTTGACGGAGGTGACCCGGCGCGGAGACGGCTCGGTGGAGCTGACGTTTGACTGCTGCGGCTTTGAAACACGAGGACGAGCCGGCGGTAATCCTTGGACAGCAGGGCGAAACTCAGCAGTGGAGGAGGAATCAGGCCCGCAGCGGCGGGCGGTTCACGGTACTGGGCGGCTCGACCGGGCTGACCACTGCGGAGGTGGCCGGTGACGATTGAGGCGAGTGGTGGCTCAACTTGTAGAAGCAGAAGAAGGGCGAGGCGAACCGTGGCAGAGGGCCGGCCGGGTTGTAGTAGAAACGAGGCGACTTGCGGCCTGCAACATACATGCGGCTCAAAGCGACCACGGCGGAGACCGGCGTTAGCGGCGGCAACTCAGGCACGACAAAGGCGGCGGTCTCGACAATGACTCAGAAGAAGCAAAGCACGCCAGTGGCTTAGACAAGCGGGGGCACGGGGCGCGACTCGGTCGGGCACAACGATTTGGTTGAGGAATAGGGCGAGCTGCACGAACGGGGCGCACAGTGGCGTGAACCGGCAGAGGGCGCAATAGCCACTAGCTGTGTGATGAACCGGCGGGAGATACAGCAGCAGCCGACAGCGCGGCAAGAAGCGGAGCGGTGAGCCGGTCCGAAAGCTGGCGGTTCGTGCGGAGGAGACTTGGAGTCGGAGTGACGAGGCCCGGGCGGCTTTGGCATTGCTGCGGTGGTTGTGGACGGCTCGAGGAGGCGAGGCGCAGGCGGGTTGGCGAGGCCGAGCTCGGGACGGTATAGAAACCTAAGACCGCACCTGTGGCTACGTGTCGCCGGCGGCGGCGGAGGCCAGCCACAACTGGACCCAAGGCAAGGTCAAGAACGGGGCGGGTCAATGGAGGAGCCCGAGTCTGAGGATAATCTGCTTCCGGGTCGTGGACCGGTGCTTTGATCCACCTGACGTATCTTTAATCATTAATTTTCTTATTGATCTTCACAAATAGTGTCCGATCCGTATCTCATCTGATGGCTTGATTGGGACTTGGCTTTGCGCGTTTTGGTGATTTGCTTCCATAGGGAGATGACTTTTCTTGAAATCTCATGGATAGTAAAATCTTCATCCGAAAAATTGCAAACTCCTCGATCCCTAGGGAGATCCCTCCAAGAACTCAACACCACCGTGCGCAGGCCCCACGGTGGGCGCCAACTGTCGTGGAATTGTCACGGCAGATGTCCTAGTGTGAGGACTTAGTTGTGAGGCCAACACATCTATGTGATAGCTTGAGAGGGGTTGATCGGAATTGAGAAACTCAACACACAGAGACAAGGATTTAGACAGCTTCGGGCCTCGGGAAACATCATCCGGTAATAACCCTACATGTTGTTTGTGTCTAGGTCTTATTATGGTCATGAGGTAGTCGCTGCATAAGCCGGCTCCCCTTTAGTTGTGTCTAGCCTAGAGATTATTTTTCTTCCCCTCTTGGGGTGCCCTGCCCCTCCTTATATATGTTGAAGGGGCGGGTTACATGTAGAGTCCAACTCGGATTAAGACTTAAACTATTCTGACTTCTCATCTCGGGCTTCTCTTCCATGGGCTTCTTAACGTCTTGGGCTTCTTACAATCCGGCTTACAATCTGGCTTACGGTCTGGCTTACGATCTGGCTTAGAATCTGACTTACCATCTGGCTTACCATCTGGCTTACCGTCTGGCTTAACATCTGCCGGCTTAGCATCTGACTTAACATCTGCCGACTTACCATCTGGCTTAACATCTGCCGGCTTAACATCTTAAACATCTGCCGACTTAAACATCTTAAACATCTGGCTTAAACATCTGTCGACTTACAATCTGCCGGCTTACAAATGAAACACCAAGTCCCAGCAGGGTCATATCTCCTGCTGGGTCATACCGCGGGGTATATCCCCGACAACCGAAGACTTTGAAATAACTCACATTGGGTCTCTTGTCAGTGAGGAGTTCATATGAGGTCTTCTTGAAGAATTTGTGAAGATATACCCTGTTGATGATGTGGCATACAATATCTATAGCATCAGGCCAGAAATGACGAGGCGTCTTGTATTCATCAAACATAGTGCAAGCCATCTCAACAAGGGTCATGTTCTTGCACTCCACGACGCCATTCTGCTGAGTAGTGTATGGGGCAGATAAATCATGAGTAATACCAAGTTCATCAGGATAGTCATCAAGACCCGTGTTCTTGAACTCTGTGCCATTGTCACTCCGGATATGCTTGATCTTCACAGCGAAATTCATCGAGGCCCTTGAGGAAAATCGTTCGAAGACTTCCTGCACTTCAGTTTTTTAGTAATGACATGCACCCAGGTGTAGCGAGAATAGTCATTAACAATAACAAAGCCATATAGAGATGCTGCATTTGTTAGTGTGGCATAATGAGTGGGGCCAAAGAGGTCCATGTGAAGCAATTCAAAAGGACGAGTGGTAGTCATGATAGTCTTCGAGGGATGCTTGGATCTGGTCATCTTTCCAGCCTTTTCACAAGCCCCGCAAAGATGATCTTTGAGGAATTTGACACACTCGATGCCAATGACGTGCTTCTTCTTCGCCAGCGTGTGCAAGCTCCTCATCCCAGCATGACCTAGTCGTCGATGCCATAGCCAGCCTTCTGAAGCTTTTGCAAGAAGACATGTGGCAGGCTATGATCCTGTAGAGAAATCAACAATATACAAGTCTCCTCTCCTAAAGCCTTCAAAGACTTTGGAATTTTCAGATTCCGTGCGTGCTATGCAGCGATATTTTCCAAAGACGACAACCATATCAAGATCACAAAGCATTGAGACAGACATGAGGTTGAATCCGAGGGACTCAACAAGCATGACTTTGTCCATGTGTCGATCCTTTGAGATTTCAACCCTACCTAGATCCAATACCTTGCTTTTTTCCTTTATCAGCGTAGGTGATATGCTTCAGATGTGATGGAGATAGAGCAGAGTCTATTAGTAAGTTCTTGTCACCAGTCATGTGATTTGTACTTCCACTATCGAGGACCCACTCAGTAGCTTTGAGAGATTCATCCTGCAGATGAATTAGTGCATCTTACGAACTCATATACTTCATCAGTGAAGAATATGACATCAAATTCATCAGATAGAATTTCATCAAGCAGTGCAGTAGATATAACAGTGTAAGGATGTGAGAAATGAGTAATTCATTTCTTCATGATTGGCTTGCGTCCTTTCAAGCACCCTCAGGTCTCCAGCAAATTCTTTGGACGTTCAAGTTTGTCTGGAGACCTGACCCTGCATAAGAGATTAGTTCTTTTTCTTCACCACCCACATCTGGAGGGGTGGCAATGAGTTCATCATTCTGCGAGCTCCATAAGAGAAAGGTGGCATTGAAGCCAATGCACTTCATTTCACAGAAGAGGGGTTAGAGTATGCATATGAGTAAGCAGAGAAATTCTTTGAGGACTTATGAATATATTGATTTGAAGAATAATGCACATATTCATGACCCTTAGATTTTCCCTGCGAAACAAATGCATTAGCACGATGATAATATGAGGAATTTGACCCATGTGAGGACTTGGATCCATATGAGGAATTTGATCTGTATGAAGACTTTGGTCCATATGAAGAATTTGATTTGGGGTTCCTGTTCTTCACAGGTGGTGTCATGAGGACATTCACCTGAAGACTTTCAAGGCACCTTTTGGGAACCCAAATTTTCTTCATAGGGGGACCGTTCCTACAGTTAGTTCCAACATATCTAGCAAATACTTCACCATTCTGATTTTTGAACAGTTTATAGTTGGAGTCAAATGACTCATCAGATGAACATGAAGATTCACATGTAAAGCCAGATAAAGTAGATGGATCTACGAGATGTCCTTTTGTAGCAACCCATGTGGTTTTGGGATACTGCTCAGGTTTCCAGTAAGACCCATCAACATTGAGTTTCCTCTCAAATGCAATACCCTCTTTCCTAGGGTTCCCGTTGAGGATATGCTTCTTAAGCACATCACAAAGAGCCTGAGGCCCTTCGAGGCTTTTCTACAGGCATGTCACATACAATTCCTTCAACCCTGCATTTTCGTCAGTGATACATGTGGTATCCTCACATGAGGAATTTGTGACCACCGAGATAGTTGAAGAATTTGCAGCAATAGAAGCATTTGAACTTTCAGGTGAAGAATTAGGAGATTCACATTCAATGCATTTCAAACATGGTGGAATGAATTCTTCCTGAGCGGAACTGATTTGTTGAGCAAGCAACGAATCATTTTCCCTTTGAAGATCATCATGACTCACCCTTAGTTTTTCAAGATCTTGCTTTCTTTGAAGAAATTCATAAGAAAGCTTCTGATGATCGGCTTAGAGTGTTTCATGACGACCTTGAAGGTTATCAAACTTGGAATATAGTCGTTGAAGATTATCAGTTAAGGTTTGAGTTTAATTCAGTTCCTCACCCAACAGGTTATCGCTTTTGTTTAGCAAATTTTGAACCGTTTCCAAAGCCTTTTGTTGTTTCATGGCAATATTAGTAAATTTGGAATAGCTAGGTTTGAGATTTTCATTAGATCCATCCTCACTAGATTCAGAGGAGGGATGTTTGAGTACCTTGGCACCTTTTGCCATGAAGCAATAGGTGGGAGCGAAGTCATCATTGCCATCGTTGACAATGTTGGAGTCGTCATTTTCTTCACAGTTGAAGATGGACTTGCTGATGAACGCAATAGCGAGAGCTAGGCTCGCCACACCGGAGTCTGACTCCTCAGATTCCTCCTCTTCCCCATTTTCTTCAGATTCAGCTTCAGAATCCATTTCCTTGCCTCTAAAAGCCCGAGCCTTTCTGGAACTGCTCTTCTTGTGAGATGAATACTTGGAAGATTTTGACGATGAGGACTTTGAAGATTTCTTCTTTTTCTTCGAGTCATCAGAACTGTCATCCTTGTACTTCTTCTTCTTTGATTCATTCAGCCCTTGAGGACAATCAGCCATGTAGTGACCTGGCTTCTTGCATTTGTGGCAAGTCCTTTTCTTGTAGTCGCGGGATGAAGAATATCTGATCTCATGTCATTTCCTCTTGAAGATTTTCCAAAGCGGCCATGCCTTGAGAACTTTTGGAATTTCCTCACGAGCATTGCTAGCTCCTGGCTTAGTTCTTCAGGATCGCCAAGGCTGCTGCCAGAATCTTCTCCTTCAGATGAGGAAATTTCCTTGGCCTTCAGTGCGCGAGATCTTCCATAGCATGTCCCGTAGAGGTCTCTCTTCTCAGCAAGTTGGAATTCATGACTGTTCAGTCTCTCAAGGATATCAGCAGGATCTAGTGACTTGTAGTCTCCTCGTTCTTGAATCATCAGTGCCAGTGTATCGAATGAGGAATCAAGTGATCTCAGGAATTTCTTCACCACCTCATGGTCGGTGATGTCAGTGGCACCAAGTGCTTGAAGCTCATTGGAGATATCAGTGAGGCGGTCGAAGGTTTGCTGAACATTTTCATTGTCGACTCTTTTGAAGCGGTTGAAGAGAATGCGAAGAACATCAACTCGAGAGTCACGTTGGGTTGAGACTCCTTCGTTGACCTTGGACAGCCTATCCCAGATAAGCTTTGCAGTCTCCAAAGCACTCACTCTGCCATACTATCCTTTGCTCAGATGGCCACATATGATATTCTTCACTTGAGAGTCGAGTTGCTTAAATCTCTTCACATCAGCAGCGTTTATGGTAGGAGTGACGGAGGGAACGCCATTTTCCACAACATACCAGAGATCGTTGTCGATTGCCTCAAGATGCATGCACATCTTGTTCTTCCAATAGGGGTAGTCCGTCCCATCGAAGGTAGGACACCCAGCCGAGACCTTGATCATGCCTGCAGTCGACATAACTAAAACTCCAGGTGGTTAAACCAAAATCACACAGAATAAGGGAGTACCATGCTCTAATACGAATTGAAAGTGCGTTATATCGACTAGAAGGGGGGATAGGCGATTTTTACAAATTTGTCACTGAGGAAATACTACTTGAGGAATTTTCCAAGTGACGAAATACAAGCAGCAGAATAAGTACTCAGGTGTAAGCATAACATGGTAATAACACAATCATCATGATGATATGAAACAAGCATAGAGCACAGGTAGCGTGTAAACAGGATAAGCAGGCAGAAGACAAGACGACTGAAGAATTTGGGTTGAGGAAATTGAGAAAGTCTTCAGTCAAAGTCTTCAAATAGTAACGATCAAGTTCAACAATAATTAAGCGAGGAAGTGAAAGGGTCAAGGAAATAGAACCAGTAGCTCGGTGAAGACAGTGATTTGGTAGACCAGTTCAAACTACTGTGAAAGTTGTACGTCTAGTTGGAGCGGCTTGGTATTTAAACCAAAGGACACACTGTCCCAGGACACATAGTCCTTACCATATTCTCCTTGAGCTAAGGTCACACAGACCTCGCCCAATCACTCGTGGTAAATATTCAGGTAACTTCCAAAACCTTCACAGACTAGGTCACCCGGCGATCCACAATTCCTCTTGGGTGCTCTAGACCTTGACGCCTAACCGTTTGGACGATGCACAGTCTTCAAAGGTAACAACCGTCGGTTCCACATAGGAACAGTCTCTTTAGTGATGCTCAATCACTTTGGGTTTTAGGTGTTGGGGTTTTGGGTTTTTCCTCACTGATGATTTTCTCTCAAAGTCCTCGGAGGGTGAGATGCTCTAAGTGACAAGTGTCAGTTTCTCTCGGAGCAGCCAACCAGCTAGTGGTTCAGGGGGGCTATTTATAGCCGGGGAGCAGCCCGACATGGTAAGACATAAATGCCCCTTAATGGTATGACCGTTAGGTGGATTAGATATTTGGGACAGCTGGCGAGTAGCACAACAACGATCGAAAATTTGAGCTCTCAAATTCCTCAGGGCTATCATGTTCCTCACTGTAGGCAATTCGCACTTGCGAATTCCTAACTCCTCAGTTAGAACAAATTCCTCAGAGAGGAGAAGATCTTCGTCTCTCTCACTGAAGACATTGACTGAACTGTATGAGATTTCAAAGGCTTCACTCAAAGGATTGGGTATGTGTAGGCTTTGAGATGAGCATCAATTGGAAACTTTTCCTTAGTTTTACCTCGACCCCCTTTAATAGAACGGTGTTTCCTATGACTCAAGAAAGGAAAATGAAACTATGAAAACAAAAGTCTTCACGCCTCATAATCCTCGCATCAATATCAATGCCTTCAAGGTCACACCAATTTCTTCATTTTCAAAGTCTTCAAGAAAACCAAAGTCTTTAGTTGAAGATATTCATTTTTAGGGGTCGGCATTCATCGGATTTATCAAACTCCTCAGAGACTTATTAGACCTGTGTACACTCACAAACAGATTAGTCTCTTAACCTATAAGTCTTCAATACACCAAAATCACTAAGGGGCACTAGATGCACTTACATATATATAGGTGGAAAATGTTTCCAGGACTGTTAAATTATAAAAATATAATATGCTCTATTAACTGTTAGAGGGCATTTATATGTAATTTAATATCAACGGGCATTAAAAGGCAAAATGGTGGAAGGCATATTGGGCCACAAGGGCCCAATATGGGCGGTGCCCCCTCTCCCATGGAAGGAGGGGAGGGGAGGCCGAATTGGAGGGGTTTTCCCCCTTCTTGGCCAGCACAAGGGGGAAGGGAAACCTTTCCCCCTTGTGGCTGCCCTAACTTATATATAGTAGGGTTTTTTGCTCTATGGAACACATAAGTTTGGAGCCTCCTCTAGTTCTAGTTCTAGTTCTAGTTGATCTAATTAGAGCTAGACCTAGATCCTCTAATCCTCATAATTAGAAGCCCACTATGGTTCTAATCTCATCCCTCTAATTCTCCGGCGATGATTAGCTCTGGATCGCGAAGCACTACCGGATCGCGGGATCGTTCATCGACGGTTTGAGGGACTCCAAGTATGATCTACATCGACACGTTCTTCTTCCACCACAACTCGGTGACGACAACGATCATGATCCCAACCTGTAATGCATCTTCATATTGATCTTGGGTGTGCGTAGGTGCGATTTTTTTGTTTTCTACCACGTTTCCCAACAGTGGCATCATGAGAAGTTTTATGAGTAGGTTCAGGTTGCGATCTAGATCACATGTGGATGTGATGGTTTGATGTTCCCGCTAATGCTTCCCACGAGTGTTGCTTTGGTTCAATTCATTGGTGGCACGGTGAGGCTTTATACAAAGTACTGCCAATCGCTCGGCTCTGGCTGTCGATGATCTCCTAACAGTTCTTTGGGCCTCATCATCGTCAAGAATAGTGAACCGTCGCGTACACAATAGGGAGCTGAAGATGGACGATCTTCTAGGGGGTCACACGTATTTGACGAAGTTTAGTGTGTGGCTAGAGATTTTTAATTAATTCTCGCCCCTCACACACCCCAAAACTTAATCTATCATCAAGAATTATCGCCTATGTTGTGGACGTAGGTAGCTAGTATTATTTGTTAAAAATGGTTAACCATGTAATTAAAATTTGCTAAAACTGATTAGAGGACGTCTAACTTGGTTTTGCAGAGTATGCATATGATGTTGTATAGCCTTCGTCATGATAACGAGTTTATGTATGAGATGGTTATATGTTGTAATGTTAAGTGGCCTATGCGTCACGGCATGATGGCTGGAGCAACGAGATTGCCACGTTAATGTAAATATCATAGACATAGCCTACATGTTACAATTGATGATGGCAAGCATACATGGAGGACCCCGACATGGAGAAGGTGTACTAGGCGCGGGATGAGGAGCTATAATTTCGTGCCACGACAACGTTTTCTGAAATGGTTTCCATGACAATGTTTTCTGAAATTGCCGCCAGAAATTGTTTTTGAAACGGTTGCCATGATAACGAAATATTGGCCGTCACGACGCTTCAATTGAAGATTGAAGATGGCCATGAAGGATTCCCGGTGCCCAGGGCTATACCTTATCTTGCTTTTATGAATTGCATGAGATGTTTATCCCTTTGTTGTTTGCACACTTTGATTGCGCAGTAGTCAATTATTAGGGTGATCTCTCACAACAAATATCAAGTTAAAAATGTGCTCTTCCAGTGCTGCAACCATCTATAACATGTGGCCTTTCGTAGTACTACATGCTACCATGAGTACAAACGAGAAGTCAAGTGTAAGGCAGGTGAGGTAGAACTTCACAGCAGAAACACTTGGTTGCCTTGAGTTCTAGCAGAAAAGTTCTGAGCTCGAAGCACGACGAAAGATGAACAAGAGTCATATGGTGATATGATCGGAAAAATATTGCCTACCGGTTGACATTCACATCATATGAGATGCTACCATCCATGGGTGTGAATGAGATCAGGATCTTGAATCACCCACTTTCAATTATGAGAGATATTGATTTGAGTGGAAGTGCACTTTATATTAAATTTTGTTTAAACACTAGTGCAACATTAATTATTAATAAACATTTAAGGGGATCTTGTGTTTTATTGTTGTAGATCAAATGGCTTGCAATAGTTTTAATTTAGCACCTTTGTTTGAGAAATAAAAGTTGGCCGCAAATGGTGGAAACTATGAGGATTGGATACACACTCTGAGATATGTTCTCAAAGGTGCTAAGTAATAATATGTGCTTGATCAATCACTTGGTGACTACCCGATGCCAGGAGCATCTCAAGATGTCATCAATGTGTTCATATGTCACAAGAATGATTTCACTGTTGTCAAAAGTATTATGCTATCTTGCATGGATCAAGTGCTACAGAAACGTTTTGAACATCTCAGTGCTGCTGAAATTGTTGAAGCACTGGAAGTTCTGTATCATGAAGATCTAGCCAAAGTTCATGAGATTACTAAAGCATTGGATGCATGCAAAGTAGCTTAAGGGTGAGAAAAGTGTTATGCTTGCAGGCTATTATGATAGTATCAATGCAATGGAAATAGATTTGCCGAAGACACCGGAAAATGGATTGATCCTTTCATCGCTTCATGAAGCGATGCTAGAAAACAACGGGTTGTTGTACCAGGAAAAGTTTCTTGTGAACAAGACAAAAAGTTTCAAAAGAAAACGCAATGCTAAGAGGAACAAGGGTGGAGCTTATTATGAGACTATTTTTTTTTACTACAAAGAGAAATGACACTGGAAAAGAAATTGCGTGAAGTATCTGGTAGATAAGAAGAACTCGCCTTCTGGTAAAGGTATAAAAGTTATACAAGTTTATGTTATTGATAATCTACTCGCTGAAAATTCTAAGTCTTGGTATTTGATACTGGGTCAGTTGCTCACATTTTCAACACCACACAGGGACTACGGAAGATTCACAAGCTGGGAAAGAATGAAGTCGTGACGCGTGTTGGAAATTGTGATGGGATCGCTGCTCAGGCCATCGGTGTCATGTCATTAAGTTTACCTTTAGGATTTATCTCAGAACTGAATAGTTGTTATTTTATTCCGAAGTTATGTAAGAACATTATCTCTAGATCATGTTTGATAAATGATGGTTATTCTTATAAGTCTGAGAGCAATGGTTGTTCAATATATTAAAATGATATGTTTTATGGATTCTCACCCATGGTTGGTGTATTAATCATATTAGATCTTGAACGTGAGAAAGAACTCTATAACATTAATGCTAAACGTCTTAAGAAGATTGATAGTACCACTTATATGTGGCACCACCAGAAAGAATCCCAATTTCTATCACTTTGGGGTATGGAGATTATAACATGTAATAGGTGCATATAACTTGTAAGATAGGATCAAGAACACAAATATATTCGTGAAAACATAAATGGTTCAGATATGAAATCATGGCACTCAGGCCCTAGTGACAAGCATTAAGCATAGCAACGTCATAGCAACATCAATCTCAAAATATAGTGGATACTAGGGATCAACCCCTACCAAAACTAACTCGATTACATGATAAATCTCATCCAACCCATCACCATCCAACAAGCCTACGAAGGAATTACTCACTCCCGGTGGTGAGCATCATGAAATTGGTGATGAAGAAGGGTTGATGATAATGGTGATGACGAATCCCCTTCTCCGGAGCCCCAAACGGGCTCCAAATCTGGCCTCCCGATGAAGAACAGGAGGCGGCCGCTACCTCTTGAGCACTGCGTTGGTTTTCCCTTGAAGAGGAAAGGGTGATGCAGCAAAGTAGCGTAAGTATTTCCCTCAGTTTTTGAGAACCAAGGTATCAATCCAGTAGGAGGCCACGCTCAAGTCCCTTGTACCTACACAAACAAATAACAACCTTGCAACCAACGCGATAAAGGGGTTGTCAATCCCTTCACGGCCACTTGCAAAAGTGAGATCTGATAGAGATGATAAGATAATATTTTTGGTCTTTTTATGATAAAGATTAAAAGTAAAGATAGCAAAATAAACGGCGAAAGAAATAGCTTGTTAACGGGAGATTAATATGATGGAAAATAGACCCGGGGGCCATAGGTTTCACTAGTGGCTTCTCTCAAGATAGCATAAGTATTACGGTGGGTGAACAAATTACTGTCGAGCAATTGATAGAATTGAGCATAGTTATGAGAATATCTAGGTATGACCATGTATATAGGCATCACGTCCGTGACAAGTAGACCGACTCCTGCCTGCATCTACTACTATTACTCCACACATCGACCTCTATCCAGCATGCATCTAGAGTATTAAGTTCATAAGAACGAAGTAACGCTTTAAGAAAGATGACATGATGTACAGGGATAAACTCAAGCAATATGATATAAACCCCATCTTTTTATCATCGATGGCAACAATACAATACGTGTCGTTTCCCCTACTGTCACTGGGATCGAGCACCGCAAGATTGAATCCAAAGCTAAGCACTTCTCCCATTGCAAGGAAGATCAATCTAGTAGGCCAAACGAAACTGATAATTCGAAGAGACTTGCAAAGATAACCAATCATACATAAAAGAATTCAGAGGAGATGCAAATATTGTTCATAGATAACCTTGATCATAAACCCACAATTCATCGGATCTCGACAAACACACCACAAAAGAAGATTACATTGAATAGATCTCCAAGAGAATCGAGGAGAACTTTGTATTGAGATCCAAAGAGACAGAAGAAGCCATCTAGCTAATAACTATGGACCCGAAGGTCTGAGGTAAACTACTCACACATCATCGGAGAGGCTATGGTGTTGATGTAGAAGCCCTCCATGATCAATGCCCCCTCCGGCGGAGCGCCGGAAAAGGCCCCAAGATGGGATCTCACGGGTACAGAGAGTTGCGTCGGTGGAAATAGGGTTTTGGCTCCTGTTCTGTTGTTTCTCCAGGGTATATGAGTATATATAGTCGAAAGAGGTCGGTCAGGAGAGCTACGAGGGGCCCACGAGGGTGGGGGCCGCCCAGGGGGGCAGGCGCGCCTCCCTGAAGGAATTATGCCCTAGAGGCAATAATCAAGTTATTATTTATTTCCTTATTACATGATAAATGTTTATTATTCATGCTAGAAGATTATTAACCGGAAACATGATACATGTGTGAATACATAGACAAACAGAGTGTCACTAGTATGCCTCTACTTGACTAGCTCGTTGATCAAAGATGGTTATGTTTCCTAGCCATAGACATGAGTTGTCATTTGATTAACGGGATCACATCATTAGGAGAATGATGTGATTGACTTGACCCATTCCGTTATCTTAGCACTTGATCGTTTAGTATTCTGCTATTGCTTTCTTCATGACTTATGCATGTTCCTATGACTATGAGATTATGCAACTACCATTTACCGGAGGAACACTTTGTGTGCTACCAAACGTCACAACGTAACTGGGTGATTATAAAGGTGATCTACAGGTGTCTCCGAAGGTACTTGTTGGGTTGGCGTATTTCGAGATTAGGATTTGTCACTCCGATTGTCGGAGAGGTATCTCCGGGCCCACTCGATAATGCACATCACTATAAGCCTTGCAAGCATTGTAACTAATGAGTTAGTTGCGGGATGATGTATTACGGAATGAGTAAAGAGACTTGCCGGTAACGAGATTGAACTAGGTATTGAGATACCGACGATCGAATCTCGGGCAAGTAACATACCGATGACAAAGGGAACAACGTATGTTGTTATGCGGTTTGACCGATAAAGATCTTCGTAGAGTATGTAGGAGTCAATATGAGCATCCAGGTTCCGCTATTGGTTATTGACCGGAGACGTGTCTCGATCAAGTCTACATAGTTCTCGAACCCGTAGGGTCCGCGCGCTTAAAGTTCAATGACGATTTGTATTATGAGTTATGTGATTTGATGTACCGAAGGTAGTTTGGAGTCCCAGATGAGATCGGGGACATGACGAGGAGTCTCGAAATGGTCGAGACATAAAGATCGATATATTGGACGACTTTATTCGGACATCGGAAAGGTTCCGAGTGATTCAGGTATTTTCGGAGTACCGGGGAGTTACGGGAATTCACCGGGAGAAGTATTGGGCCTTATTGGGCCATACGGGAATAGAGGAGAGAGGCCAAAAGGAAGGAGGCGCCCCCCTGGTCTGAATTGGACAAGGGGTGCAGCCCCCTTTTCCTTCTCCCTCTCCCCCTCTTTCCTTCTCTCCTACTCCGAAAAGGAAAGGGGAATCCTACTAGGACTTGGGAGTCCTAGTAGGACTCCCCACACTTGGCGCGCCCCCTCTAGGGCCGGCGTCTCCCTTGCTCCTTTATATACGGGGGTAGGGGGCACCCCATAGACACAACAATTGATCTCTTGGATCTTTTAGCCGTGTGCGGTGCCCCTCTCCACCATAGTCCACCTCGATAATATCGTAGTGGTGCTTAGGCGAAGCCCTGCGTCGGTAGAACATCATCATCGTCACCACGCTGTCGTGCTGACGGAGTTCTCCCTCAAAGCTCGGCTGGATCGGAGTTCGAGGGACGTCATCGAGTTGAACGTGTGCAGAACTCAGAGGTGTCGTGCGTTTGGTACTTGATCGATCGGATCGTGAAGACGTACGACTACATCAACTGCGTTGTGCTAATGCTTCCTCTTTCGGTCTACGAGGGTACGTGGACACACTCTCCCCTCTCATTGCTATGCATCACCATGATCTTGCGTGTGCGTAGGAATTTTTTTGAAATTACTACGTTCCCCAACAGTGGCATCTGGTGCCAGGTTTTATGCACGAGTAGAACACAAGTGAGTTGTGGGCGATACAAGTCATACTACTTACCAGCATGTCATACTTTGGTTCGGCGGTATTGTTGGATGAAGCGGCCCGGACCGACATTACGTGTACGCTTACGCGAGACTGGTTCTACCGACGTGCTTTGCACACAGGTGGCTGGCGGGTGTCAGTTTCTCCAACTTTAGTTGAACCGAGTGTGGCTACGCCCGGTCCTTGAAAAAGTTAAAACATCACTAACTTGACGAACTATCGTTGTGGTTTTGATGCGTAGGTAAGAACGGTTCTTGCTCAGCCCGTAGCAGCCACGTAAAACTTGCAACAACAAAGTAGAGGACGTCTAACTTGTTTTTGCAGGGCATGTTGTGATGTGATATGGTCAAGGCATGATGCTATATTTTATTGTATGAAATGATCATGTTTTGTAACCGAGTTATCGGCAACTGGCAGGAGCCATATGGTTGTCGCTTTATTGTATGCAATGCAATCGCCCTGTAATTGCTTTACTTTATCACTAAGCGGTAGCGATAGTCGTAGAAGCAATAGTTGGCAGACGACAACGATGCTACGATGGAGATCAAGGTGTCGCGCCGGTGACGATGGTGATCATGACGGTGCTTCGGAGATGGAGATCACAAGCACAAGATGATGATGGCCATATCATATCACTTATATTGATTGCATGTGATGTTTATCTTTTATGCATCTTATTTTGCTTTGATTGACGGTAGCATTATAAGATGATCTCTCACTAAATTTCAAGATAAAAGTGTTCTCCCTGAGTATGCACCGTTGCCAAAGTTCGTCGTGCCCAGACACCACGTGATGATCGGGTGTGATAAGCTCTACGTCCATCTACAACGGGTGCAAGCCAGTTTTGCACACGCAGAATACTCAGGTTAAACTTGACGAGCCTAGCATATGCAGATATGGCCTCGGAACACTGAGACCGAAAGGTCGAGCGTGAATCATATAGTAGATATGATCAACATAGTGATGTTCACCATTGAAAACTACTCCATTTCACGTGATGATCGGTTATGGTTTAGTTGATTTGGATCACGTGATCACTTAGATGATTAGAGGGATGTCCATCTAAGTGGGAGTTCTTAAGTAATATGATTAATTGAACTTTAATTTATCATGAACTTAGTCCTGGTAGTATTAGCATATCTATGTTGTAGATCAATTGCTCGCGTTTAGCTCCCCTGTTTTATTTTTGATATGTTCCTAGAGAAAACTAAGTTGAAAGATGTTAGTAGCAATGATACGGATTGGATCCGTGATCTGAGGATTATCCTCATTGCTGCACAGAAGAATTATGTCCTTGATGCACCACTAGGTGACAGACCGATTGCAGGAGCAACTGCAGACGTTATGAACGTTTGGCAAGCTCGATATGATGACTACTTGATAGTTTAGTGCACCATGCTTTACGGCTTAGAATCGGGGCTTCAAAGACGTTTTTTGAAACGCCACGGAGCATATGAGATGTTCCAAGAGTTGAAATTAGTATTTCATACTCATGCCCGTGTCGAGAGGTATGAGACCTCTGACAGTACTTTGCCTACAAGATGGAGGAGAATTGCTCAGCTAGTGAGCATGTGCTCAGAATGTCTGAGTACTACAATCACTTGAATCAAGTGGGAGTTAATCTTCCAGATAAGATAGTGATTGGCAGAGTTCTCTAGTCACTATCACCAAGTTACTAGAACTTCGTGATGAACTATAATATGCAAGGGATAACGGAAACGATTCCCAAGCTCTTCGTGATGCTGAAATCGACGAAGGTAGAAATCAAGAAAAACATCAAGTGTTGATGGTTGACAAGACCACTAGTTTCAAGAAAAGGGCAAAGGGAAGAAGGGGAACTTCAAGAAGAACGGCAAGCGAGTTGCTGCTCAAGTGAAGAAGCCCAAGTCTGGACCTAAGCCTGAGACTAAGTGCTTCTACTGCAAAGGGACTGGTCACTAGAAGTGGAACTGCCCTAGATACTTGGCGGATAAGAAGGATGGCATAGTGAACAAAGGTATATTTGATATACATGTTATTGATGTGTACTTTACTAGTGTTTATAGCAACCCCTTAGTATTTGATACTAGTTCAGTTGCTAAGATTAGTAACTCGAAACGGGAGTTGCAGAATGAACAGAGACTAGTTAAGGGTGAAGTGACGATGTGTGTTGGAAGTAGTTCCAAGATTGATATGATCATCATCGCACACTCCCTATACTTTCGGGATTAGTGTTGAACCTAAATAAGTGTTATTTGGTGTTTGCGTTGAGCATGAATATGATTTGATCATGTTTATTGCAATACGGTTATTCATTTAAGTTAGAGAATAATTGTTGTTCTGTTTACATGAATAAAACCTTCTATGGTCATACACCCAATGAAAATGGTTTGTTGGATCTCGATCGTAGTGATACACATATTCATAATATTGAAGCCAAAAGATGCAAAGTTAATAATGATAGTGCAACTTATTTGTGGCACTGCCGTTTAGGTCATATTGGTGTAAAGCGCATGAAGAAACTCCATGTTGATGGGCTTTTGGAATCACTTGATTATGAATCAGTTGATGCTTGCGAACCATGCCTCATGGGCAAGATGACTAAGACTCCGTTCTCCGGAACAATGGAGCGAGCTACTGACTTATTGGAAATAATACATACCGATGTTTGCGGTCCGATGAGTGTTGAGGCTCGCGGCGGGTATCGTTATTTCCTTACCTTCACAGATGATTTGAGCAGATATGGGTATATCTACTTAATGAAACTGAAACAGTTGAAAAGTTCAAAGAATTTCAGAGTGAAGTGGAGAATCATTGTAACAAGAAAATAAAAGTTTTTCTGCGATTTGATCGCGGAGACGAATATTTGAGTTAGAAGTTTAGGCCTTCAATTAAAACAATGTGGAATAGTTTCACAAACTCATGCCACCTGGAACACCACAGCATAATGGTGTGTCCGAACGTCATAACTGTACTTTATTGGATATAGTGCAATCTATGATGTCTCTTACCGATTTACCACTATCGTTCTGGGGTTATGCATTAGAGACAGCTGCATTCACATTAAATAGGGCACCGTCTAATCCGTTGAGACGACACCGTATGAGCTATGATTTAGCAAGAAACCTAAGCTGTCGTTTCTTAAAGTTTGGGTACGATGCTTATGTGAAAAAGTTTCAACCTGATAAGCTCAAACCCAAATCGGAGAAGTGTATCTTCATAGGATACCCAAAAGAAAATGTTGGGTACACCTTCTATCACAGATCCGAAGGCAAGACATTCGTTGCTAAGAATGGATCCTTTCTAGAGAAGGAGTTTCTCTCAAAAGAAGTGAGTGGGAGGAAAGTAGAACTTGATGAGGTAACTGTACCTGCTCCCTTATTGGAAAGTAGTTCATCACAGAAATCTGTTCCTGTGACTCCTACACCAGTTAGTGAGGAAGCTAATGATGATGATCATGTAACTTCAGATCAAGTTACTACTGAACCTCGTAGGTCAACCAGAGTGAGATCCGCACCAGAGTGGTACGGTAATCCTGTTCTGGAGGTCTTGACCATGACGAAGCTACGAACTATGAGGAAGCGATGATGAGCCCAGATTCCGCGAAATGGCTTGAGGCCATGAAATCTGAGATGGGATCCATGTATGAGAACAAAGTGTGGACTTTGGTTGACTTGCCCGATGATCGGCAAGCCATAGAAAATAAATGGATCTTCAAGAGGAAGACGGACGCTGATAGTAGTGTTACTATCTACAAAGCTAGACTTGTCGAAAAAGGTTTTTGACAAAGTTCAAGGTGTTGACTACGATGAGATTTTCTCACTCGTAGCGATGCTTAAGTCTGTCCGAATCATGTTAGCAAATTGCCACATTTTATGAAATCTGGCAAATGGATGTCAAAACTACATTCCTTAATGGATTTCTTAAAGAAGAGTTGTATATGATGCAACCAGAAGGTTTTGTCGATCCTAAAGGTGCTAACAAAATGTGCAAGCTCCAGTGATCCATCTATGGACTGGTGCAAGCATCTCGGAGTTGGAATATACGCTTTGATGAGTAGATCAAAGCATATAGTTTTATACAAACTTGTGGTGAAGCCTGTATTTACAAGAAAGTGAGTGGGAGCACTACAGCCTTTCTAATAAATATATGTGAATGACATATTGTCGATCGGAAATGATGTAGAATTTTCTGTAAAGCATAAAGGAGTGTTTGAAACGAGTTTTTCAAAGAAAGACCTCGGCGAAGCTGCTTACATATTGAGCATCAAGATCTATAGAGATAGATCAAGACGCTTGATAAAATTTTTCAGTGAGTACATACCTTGACAAGTTTTTGAAGTAGTTCAAAATGG
The DNA here is from genome assembly GCF_018294505.1 of Triticum aestivum. Lineage (NCBI taxonomy): Eukaryota > Viridiplantae > Streptophyta > Magnoliopsida > Poales > Poaceae > Triticum > Triticum aestivum. The sequence goes on from NC_057802.1 coordinate 67,967,157, forward strand.
AATAGTCAAAGAAAGAGTTCTTGCCTGTGTTGCAAGGTGTGAAGTTGAGTAAGACTCAAAACCCGACCACGGCAGAAGATAGAGAGAGAATGAAAGTCATTCCCTATGCCTCAGCCATAGGTTCTATGAAGTATGCCATGCTGTGTACCAGACCTATGTATACCCTACACTGAGTTTGGCAAAGGCAGTGCAATAGTGATCTAGGAGTAGATCACTGGATAGCGGTCAAAATTATCCTTAGTGGAATAAGGATATGTTTCTCGATTATGGAGGTGAGAAAAGGTTCGTCGTAAAGGGTTACGTCGATGCAAATTTTGACACTGATCCAGATGACTCTAAGTCTCAATCTGGATGCATATTGAAAGTGGGAGCAATTAGCTAGAGTAGCTCCGTGCAGAGCATTGTTGACATAGAAATTTGCAAAATACATACGGATCTGAATGTGGTAGACCCGTTGACTAAACTTCTCTCATAAGCAAAACATGATCACACCTTAGTGCTCTTTGGGTGTTAATCACATAGCGATGTGAACTAGATTATTGACTCTAGTAAACCCTTTGGGTGTTGGTCACATGACGATGTGAACTATGGGTGTTAATCACATGGTTATGTGAACTATTGGTGTTAAATCACATGGCGATGTGAACTAGATTGTTGACTCTAGTGCAAGTGGGAGACTGAAGGAAATATGCCCTAGAGGCAATAATAAAGTTATTATTTATTTCCTTATTACATGATAAATGTTTATTATTCATGCTAGAATTGTATTAACCGGAAACATGCTACATGTGTGAATACATAGACAAACAGAGTGTCACTAGTATGCCTCTACTTGACTAGCTCGTTGATCAAAGATGGTTATGTTTCCTAGCCATAGACATGAGTTGTCATTTGATTAACGGGATCACATCATTAGGAGAATGATGTGATTGACTTGACCCATTCCGTTATCTTAGCACTTGATCGTTTAGTATTCTGCTATTGCTTTCTTCATGACTTATGCATGTTCCTATGACTATGAGATTATGCAACTCCCGTTTACCGGAGGAACACTTTGTGTGCTACCAAATGTCACAACGTAACTGGGTGATTATAAAGGTGCTCTACAAGTGTCTCCTAAGGTACTTGTTGGGTTGGCGTATTTCGAGATTAGGATTAGTCACTCCGATTGTTGGAGAGGTATCTCTGGGCCCACTCGGTAATGCACATAGTATAAGCCTTGCAAGCATGGTAACTAATGAGTTAGTTGCGGGATGATGTATTACACAACAAGTAAAGAGACTTGCCGGTAACGATATTGAACTAGGTATTGAGATACTGACGATCGAATCTCGGTCAAGTAACATACCGATGACAAAGGGAACAACGTATGTTGTTATGCGGTTTGACCGATAAAGATCTTCGTAGAGTATGTAGGAGCCAATATGAGCATCCAGGTTCCGCTATTGGTTATTGACCAGAGATGTGTCTCGGTCATGTCTACATAGTTCTCGAACCCGTAGGGTCCGCACGCTTAAAGTTCGATGACGATTTATATTATGAGTTATGTGATTTGATGTACCGAAGGTAGTTCGGAGTCACGGATGAGATCGGGGACATGACGAGGAGTCTCGAAATGGTTGAGACATAAAGATCGATATATTGGACGACTATGTTCGGACATCGGAAGGTTCCGAGTGATTCGGGTATTTTCGGAGTACCGGGGAGTTACGGGAATTCACCGGGAGAAGTATTGGGCCTTATTGGGCCATACGGGAATAGAGGAGAGAGGCCAAAAGGAAGGAGGCGCGCGCCCCCCTCTGGTCCGAATTGGACAAGGGGTGCAGCCCCCTTTTCCTTCTCCCTCTCCCCCTCTTTCCTTCTCTCCTACTCCGGAAAGGAAAGGGGAATCCTACTAGGACTTGGGAGTCCTAGTAGGACTCCCCACACTTGGCGCGCCCCCTCTAGGGCCGGCGTCTCCCTTGCTCCTTTATATACGGGGGCAGGGGGGCACCCGATTGACACAACAATTGATCTCTTGGATCTTTTAGCCGTGTGCGGTGCCCCTCTCCACCATAGTCCACCTCGATAATATCATAGCGGTGCTTAGGCGAAGCCCTGCGTCGGTAGAACATCATCATCGTCACCACGCCGTCGTGCTGACGGAACTCTCCCTCAAAGCTCGGCTGGATCGGAGTTCGAGGGACGTCATCGAGTTGAACGTGTGCAGAACTCGCAGGTGCCGTGCGTTCGGTACTTGATCGGTCAGATCGTGAAGACGTTTGACTACATCAACCGCGTTGTGCTAACGCTTCCGCTTTCGGTCTACGAGGGTACGTGGACACACTCTCCCCTCTTGTTGCTATGCATCACCATGATCTTGCGTGTGCGTAGGATTTTTTTTTGAAATTACTACGTTCCCCAACACTCCCTGCATCGCGGCCTCCTCGTTGATTGCTTGACGTCCACTCCAAGTCCTATGGATCACGTTTGTTCCGAAAATCATGTTCCCGAAGGTTTCATTCCGTTTGGACTCCGTTTGATATTCCTTTCCTTCGAAACACTGAAATAGGCAAAAAAAAACAGCAATTTGGGTTGGGCCTCCGGTTAATAGGTTAGTCCCAAAAATAATATAAAAGTGTATAATAAAGCCCATTGAACATCCGAAACAGATAATATAATAGCGTGGAACAATCAAAAAATATAGATACGTTGGAGACGTATCAAGCATCCCCAAGCTTAATTCCTGCTCGTCCTCGAGTAGGTAAATGACCAAAACATAATTTTTGATGTGGAATGCTTCTTAGCATAATTTTCAATGTAATTCTTTTTATTGTGGCATGAATATTTAGATCCGAAAGATTCAAGATAAAATTTTAATGTTGATATAAAAACAATAATACTTCAAACATGCTAACCAAGCAATTATGTCTTATCAAAATAACATAGCCAAAGAAAGCTTATTCCTACAAAATCATATAGTTTGGCCATGCTTCAATTTCGTCACACAAAACGTTCTCATCATGCATAACCAGGATGACAAGCTGAGCAATTGGTTCATACTTTTTAACGCGCTTCAGCCTTTTCAACCCTTACGCAATACATGAGCGCAAGCCATGGATATAGCACTATGGGTGGAATAAAGTATAATGATGGGGGTTATGTGAGAAGACAAAAAGTTAGAAACTCTCACATTGACGTGGCTAATCAATAGGCTATGGAGATGCCCATCAATTGATGTCAATGAGAGGAGTAGGGATTGCCATGCAACGGATGCACTAGAGCTATAAATATATGAAAGCTCAACAAAAGAAACTAAGTGGGTGTGCATCCAACTTGCTTTCTCACGAAGACCTAGGGCATTTTGAGGAAGCCCATCATTGGAATATACAAGCCAAGTTCTATAATGAAAAATTCCCACTAGTATATGAAAATGACAACATAGGAGACTCTCTATCATGAAGATCACGGTGCTACTTTGAAGCACAAGTGTGGAAAAAGGATAGTAACATTGTCCCTTCTCTCTTTTTCTCTCATTTTTTTTTCTTTTTTTGGGCCTTCTCTTTTTTTTTCTTTGGCCTCTTTTTTTCTTTTTTATTTATTTAGTCCGGAATCTCATCCCGACTTGTGGGGGAATCATAGTCTCCATCATCCTTTCCTCGCATGGGACAATGCTCTAATAATGATGATCATCACACTTTTATTACTTACAACTCAAGAATTACAACTCAATACTTAGAACAAAATACGACTCTATGTGAATGCCTCCGGCGGTGTACCGGGATATGCAATGAATCAAGAGTGACATGTATGAAACATTATGAATGGTAGCTTTGCCACAAATACGATGTCAACTACGTGATCATGCAAAGCAATATGACAATGATGGAGCGTGTCATAATAAACGGAAGGGTGGAAAGTTGCATGGCAATATATCTCGGAATGGCTATGGAAATGCCATGATAGGTAGGTATGGTTGCTGTTTTGAGGAAGATATAAGGAGGTTTATGTGTGATAGAGCGTATCATATCACGGGGTTTGGATGCACCAGCGAAGTTTGCACCAACTCTCAAGGCGAGAAAGGGCAATGCATGGTACCGTAGAGGCTAGAAAATTGTGGAAGGTTGAGAGTGCGTATAATCCATGGACTCACATTAGTCATAAAGAACTCATATACTTATTGCAAAAGTTTATTAGCCCTTGAAGCAAAGTACTACTACACATGCCCCTAGAGGGATAGATTGGTAGGAAAAGCCATCGCTCGTCCTCGACCGCCACTCATAAGGAAAGCAATAAAAGAACACCTTATGCGTCAAAATTGTCACACAACTTTTACCATACGTGCATGCTACGGGACTTGCCAACCTTAAAACAAGTATTTCTCAATTTCACAATTACTCAACTAGCACACTCTAATATTACCACCTTTATATCTCAAAACACTTATCAAGTATCAAACTTCTCATGATATTCAATGAACTCAATATGGAAGTGTTTTTTATGCTCATCTTGGATGCCTATCATATTAGGACTAATTTCACAATTAAAGAAAATTACCATGCTGTTTAAGACTCTCAAAATAATATAAGTGAAGCATGAGAGATCAATAATTTCTAGAAAATAAAACCACCACCGTTCTCTAAAAGATATAAGTGAAGCACTAGAGCAAAAACTATATAGCTCAAAAGATATAAGTGAAGCACATAGAGTATTCTAACAAATTCTGAATCATGTGTGTCTCTCTCAAAAGGTGTATTCAGCGAGGATGATTGTGATAAACTAAAAAGCAAAGACTCAAATCATACAAGACGCTCCAAGCAAAACACATATCATGTGGTGAATAAAAATATAGCCCCTAGTAAAGTTACCGATAGACGAAGACGAAAGAGGGGATGCCTCCCGGGACATCCCCAAGCTTAGGCTTTTGGTTGTCCTTGAATTTTACCTTGGGGTACCTTGGGAATCCCCAAGCTTAGGCTCTTGCCAATCCTTGTTCCATAATCCATCAAATCTTTACCCAAAACTTGAAAACTTCACAACACAAAACTAAACAGAAAATCTCATGAGCTCCGTTAGCAAAATAAAACAAACCACCACTTGAAGGTACTGTATTGAACTCATTCTTTATTTATATTGGTGTTAAACCCACTGTATTCCAACTTCTCTATGGTTTATAAACTCTTTTACTAGCCATAGATTCATCAAAATAAGCAAACAACACACGAAAAACAGAATCTGTCAAAAACAAAATAGTCTTTAGTAATCTGTATCTAACGCAAACTTCTGTAACTCAGAAAAATCTACCAAAATAGGATGACCTAGAATTTTTTTTTATTGATCTACTGCAATTATAGTCAGTATTTTATCACGTTCTGGTGATTTAAAACAATTGTTTTCGTGAGCAGAATGTTTCCGACCTTTTCAGCAAGATCAAATAACTATTATCCAAGAAGATCCTATAGGTTTTACTTGGCACAAACAATAATTAAAACATAAAAACAAATCTAACCAGAGGCTAGATCAAATATTTATTGCTAAACAGGAAAAAAAAGCAAAAAAACTAAAATAAAATTGGGTTGCCTCCCAACAAGCGCTATCATTTAACGCCCCTAGCTAGGCATAAAAGCGAAGATAGATCTAGGTATTGCCATCTTTGGTAGGCAATCCATAAGTGGCTCTCATAATAGATTCATATGGTAATTTAATTTTCTTTCTAGGGAAGTGTTCCATGCCTTTCCTTAACGGAAATTGGAATCTAATATTCCCTTCCTTCATATCAATGATTGCACCAATCGTTCTAAGGAAAGGTCTACCAAGAATAATAGGACATGACGGATTGCAATCTATATCAAGAACAACAAAATCTACGGGCACATAGTTCCTATTTGCAACAATAAGAACATCATTAATTCTTCCCATATGTTTCTTGATAGTGGAATCCACAAGATGGAAGTTTAAAGAACAATCATCAAATTCACGGAAACGTAGCAAATCACACAAAGTTTTTGGAATCGTGGAAACACTAGCACCCAAATCACACAAAGCATAGCATTCATGATCTTTAATTTTAATTTTAATTGTAGGTTCCCACTCATCATAAATTTTTCTAGGAATAGAAACTTCCAACTCAAGTTTTTCTTCATAAGATTGCATCAAAGCATCAACGATATATTTAGTAAAGGCTTTATTTTGAGTCTAAGCATGAGGACAATTTAGCACGGATTGCAACAAGGAAATAAAATCTATCAAAGAGCAACTATCATAATTAAATTCCTTGAAATCCAAAATAGTGGGTTCATTGCTATTTAAAGTTTTAACCTCTTCAATCCCACTTTTACCAATTTTTGCATCAAGATCTAAAAACTCCGAATTTTTCGGATGCCTTCTAACTAAAGTTGACTCATCTCCAGTCCCATCATTATCAAGATTCATATTGCAAAACAAAGATTTAATAGGGGACACAGCAATAACTTTTAGATCTTCATATTTATTGTCATAAAAACTAGAAGAACACGCCTTCACAAAGCAATCTTTCTTAGCACGCATCCTAGCGGTTCTTTCTTTGCACTCATCAATGGAAACTCTCATGGCTTTGAGAGACTCATTGATATCATGCTTAGGTGGAATAGATCTAAGTTTCAAAGAATCAACATCAAGAGAAATTCTATCCACGTTCCTAGCCAATTCATCAACTTTAAGCAATTTTTCCTCAAGCAAGGCGTTGAAATTCTTTTGTGAATTCATAAAATCTTTAACACTAGTTTAAAATTCAGAGGCCATCTTATTAAAATTTCCATAAGAATTGTTGTAGGAATTACCATAATTATTATAGGAATACTAGGGAACGGCCTAGGATTAAAGTTTCCTCTATACGCGTTGTTACCAAAATTATTCCTACCAACATAATTCGCATCCATAGATTCATTATTATTCTCAATCAAAGTAGACAAAGGCATATCATTAGGATCGGAAGAAACACTCTTATTAGCAGACAATTTCATAAGTTCATCCATCTTTCCACTCAAAACATTAATTTCTTCTATCGCATGCACTTTTTTACTAGTATATCTTTCAGTGTGCCATTGAGAATAATTAACCATAATATTATCTAGGAGTTTAGTAGCTTCTCCTAAAGTGATTTCCATAAAAGTGCCTCCCGTAGCCGAATCTAAAAGATTTCTAGAAGCAAAATTCAATCCGGCATAAAATTTTTGTATAATCATCCACAAGTTCAAACCATGAGTAGGGCAATTACGTATCATTAATTTCATCCTCCCCCAAGCTTGTGCAACATGTTCATGATCAAGTTGCTTAAAATTCATAATATCGTTTCTAAGAGAGATGATCTTAGCGGGAGGAAAATATTTAGAGATAAAAGCATCTTTGCACTTATTCCAAGAATCAATACTATTTTTAGGCAAGGATGAAAACCAAGTTTTCGCGCGATCTCTAAGCGAAAACGGGAATAGCTTCAATTTAACAATATCATTATCGACATCTTTCTTCTTTTTCATAGCACACAAATCAACAAAGCTATTTAGATGGGTAGTGGCATCTTCACTAGGAAGGCCGGCGAATTGATCTTTCATGACAAGATTCAACAAAGCAGCATTAATTTCACAAGACTCAGCTTCGGTAAGAGGAGCAATCGGAGTGCTAAGAAAATCATTGTTGTTGGTATTGGCAAAGTCACATAATTTAGTATTATCTTGAGCCATCGTGACAAACAAGCAATCCAACACACGAGCAAACAAGAAGCAAGCGAAAAAAGAGGCGAACGGAAAAGAGGGCGAATAAAACGGCAAGGGTGAAGTGGGGGAGAGGAAAATGGCAAATAATGTAATGCGAGGGATAAGAGTTTGTGATGGGTACTTGGTATGTCTTGACTTGTTCGTAGACTCCCCGGCAACGGCGCCAGAAATCCTTCTTGCTACCTCTTGAGCACTGTGTTGGTTTTCCCTTGAAGAGGAAAGGGTGATGCAGCAAAGTAGCGGAAGTATTTCCCTTAGTTTTTGAGAACCAATGTATTAATCCAGTAGGAGGCCGCGCTCAAGTCCCTTGTACCAACGCGATAAAGGGGTTGTCAATCCCTTCACGGCCACTTGCAAAAGTGATATCTGATAAGATAATATTTTTGGTATTTTTATGATAAAGATTAAAAGTAAAGATAGCAAAATAAACGGTGAAAGAAATAGTTTGTTAACGGGAGATTAATATGATGGAAAATCGACCCGGGGGCCATAGGTTTCACTAGTGGCTTCTCTCAAGATAGCATAAGTATTACGGTGGGTGAACAAATTATTGTCGAGCAATTGATAGAATTGAGCATAGTTATGAGAATATCTAGGTATGATCATGTATAAAGGCACCACGTCCGTGACAAGTAGACCGACTCCTGCCTGCATCTACTACTATTACTCCACACATCGACCGCTATCCGGCATGCATCTAGAGTATTAAGTTCATAAGAACGGAGTAACGCTTTAAGCAAGATGACATGATGTAGAGGGATAAACTCAAGCAATATGATATAAACCCCATCTTTTTATCCTCGATGGCAACATTACAATACATGTCGTTTCCCCTACTATCACTGGGATGAATCACCGCAAGATTGAACCCAAAGCTAAGCACTTCTCCCATTGCAAGAAAGATCAATCTAGTAGGCCGAACCAAACTGATAATTCGAAGAGACTTGCAAAGATAACTGAAAGTGATAAAGAAAAACTTTTATGAACTCTTTTGTTCTTGTATCCGTATATAAGCTTAAATAGTACCCAGGTTTTATGCAAAGATCATAACTAACCATGCAAATGATAACTCTTAGAAAGTATATTTACTCATATATATGGCATAATCAAAGCGAGCAATAATAATATATCTCAAATGCCAACACTTTGTCAAAATAATCATGATATAATATGACAGCATGGTATCTCGAAAGCCCTTCCTGAGACCGCAAAACATAAATGCAGAGCAGCTCCAAAGTTCAAGCAGCGACTAAACATTGTAATTCATGGTAGAAGAGATCCAGTCATGATGCACACAACCTTAAGTATACACAATGCATAAGAATGACAATAGTGCTCTCAGGAGTGATGCTTGATTGAGAAGGTGATGACTCAACAATAGAAGTAAAATAATATAAAAATAAATAGATAGGCCCTTCGCAGAGGGAAGCAGGGATTTACACAGGTGCTAGAGCTCGAAGCTTAAATCAGAGATAAATATAATTTTGAGAGGTATGCCTTTCCTGTCAACGTCACGACCGAGAGTTCTCAATATCTTCCATGCTAAACACATTAGCGGCGGTTCCCAAGCGGTAAAGTAAAGTTTTCTCCCCCTCCACCAATAAACACAAGCCGTGGCTAGCCGAATCCTCGGGTGCCCTCCATACCAACAACTTTCTGGAGGAGTTTGTTTTATTATTTTGCAATTTAATCATGGGACTGGGCATCCCGATTACCAGCCCCTCTCATGCATTGACAAGTGAATAAACACTCATCATGAGAATAAACCGCTTAGCATGGAAGATATTGACCACCCCCTATCACTCCATGAGCAGTACAATCACACAAAACATATGTTCATTTGAATATTTAGAGGTGGCACATGCAAATTTACTTGGAACGGCAGGGTAATACCGCATATAGGTAGGTATAGTGGACTATCTGGAATAACTTTGGTTTAGGTATTTGGATGCACAAGGAGCATTCGCACTTAGTAGAGGCGAAGGCTAGCAAATAGACCGAGAAGCGAACAACTAGAGAGCGAAAACGGTCATAATCATGCATTGTGAATAATTAACATTGAATACTAGCATGAGTAGGATATAAACACCATGAACATAAATATTGTGGAGGCTATGTTGGTTTTGAATCAACTACATGCATGAACATGTGCCAAGTCAAGCCACTTGAAACATTCAGAGGAGGATACCATACCATCATACTACATCATAACCATTTTAATGCACGTTGACACCCAAGATAAATCATTATCCACTCCTTGATAGTTAACCATGGCATGAGCAACTATAATCTCTAATTGTCATAATAAACATGTTTAATCATAATATGCTAAATCATGGATGCTGAGTTAAACATATTTACAAAAACAAAAACAAGTTGAGTTCATACCCGATTTTCCTTGCCATAGTCACTTCATCAAATATCGGCATTATTGCCTTTCACTTGCATGACCGAATGATACGGAGATAATAATAGTGCAAGAGTGTCTTGGACTAAAGCTGGAATCTGCAAACATTTTATTCAAAGGAGAAGACAAGGTAATATGGGCTCTTTGTTGGATCAACAATAATTCATATGAGAGCCACTCACCATTTACATCGTGGTCTTCCCCTTATGACGACTCAATAAAAAGATTTTTTTTCAGAGGAACACACTGATTTTTTTAGTTTTTAGATAAAGCAAATCGATGAAGGAAAAACTAAAACGAGCAAAAACTATTTACACAGGAAAGCTCCCAATAGGCAAAATAAGAAACAATAAATCTTTTTGGGTTTTCTTTTAATCCTACAACTAATTAAACAAGAAAAACTGAAAAGAAGAGAGAAATATTTTTTGGTTTTTCTCAAAGTTTTTCAAACACACAAGAAGAAAGTAGAAATAAAACAAACATGGATTATACAATGAAAGAGGATGAACACCAACAACTGGAATGAAATGTGTGAACATGCATGTAATGTCGGTGAGAATACGTACTCCCCCAAGCTTAGGCTTTTGCCTAGCTTGGTAATCACCATCCGTAGTAGCCATCTAGTCCAACATGGAAGTAGTGAGGCGGTGGCACTTGAGCGTCCAAATCCCAGGCCTCGTCCTCTGCCGCTGCCAATGCGTTCCGGTACGCAACGATTTCCGGTGGCATAACAGTGTATCCGTCCTGGCATGATAGTCAAACAAAGCAGGTACAAGCAACGTAATAACATCACGAGTATCCTCACTAAAAACCAAGCTATAACAAATGTGGTGAGGAGGCTCAAGGGCGTTAATGAAATGGTGATCCTGTATAGACTGGTGATCTAAGTAAAGTCTATGCAACAAATAATCATGAGGGCGTATATTAACATGAAATGTCTCGCTAAGTGAGTAGCATAAATACCACCATGGATTTTACCCTTAGTCCTATTAGTGTGAAGGCGGCGTGCAATGATAACTCCGAGGCTATAACTGTTGTCACTGAAAAGTGCTCCGCGTAAAATGGCGAGGTCAAGGGCACTGAGTGTTCCACCTTCCTCTCTAGCAGTAAAGTATTTTCCTATGAATAGAGCAAAGTAATGCACAACAAGAAAATGCAAACTAGTATCTCGGGCTTTCGACATGCCCCTTTCCTCTCCCACAGTTAAAGTGCGGAGAACACCCTCAAACCCATCTAGTCTAGGATCTCTTAACTCACCATCAGACGGAATCAAGCATATCTCACAAAAGCAAGTGGTATCTGATGAGGTTCAACATATAAATCAAAACACACCATGGGGGGTTCGAGCCTATTCAGGAAATGAAAATTTTGCACAAAGGAATTTGTAAGGATGTGGTGCTGGTCACACTCATCTGCGAGGAAGTTGGTCAATCCGGGATTTGCAACTAATTGCGCGAACTCTTGGTAGAATCCGGCTTCATTCAAGAAGGCATTGTGCGCCCATTCGCATGGCCGGACTTCCATCCTACGCGGAGTGTTGAGGTCACTGTCCAAGGAGTCCCCAATGATTCCCTTGGCGTTCCGTTTCGAGGAACTCCTTCTGAAGAAATTCATTTTTTTCTATGAAAAAAATTCTAAAATTTTTGGGCCCCAAAATGATGTCAATAAAACTTCACAAGATTGGTAGCAACTACTCATATGGATGTCTAGAGGCTATATCAAGCATTCAAACTACTTGGAACTCAAAGAATTCAACATGCAAGATCATTTTCAGTAGCACCAAGAGTAGCTAATCATGCAAAATATAATCCACAAAACAAAAACTAATTGGAGCAATGGAGGAGTCACATACCAAGGAGCAATCCGCCAAAACAATTTCAGAAATGGAGCTTCGAGCAAAGAGATAGAAAATATCAGGTTTGGGAGCTAATCATGCACAGAGATCGAGGGAGAGAGCTACCAGGAATTATTTCTAGAGGTAAGAGACAAAGTGAGCTAAAGGGATAAGTAAGGGGGTCCATGTGGGGCCCACAAGCCACCAGGGTGCGCCTTGTGGGCACCTGGAGCATCCCCCTGGGTTGTTTTCAATGCCAGAAATTCTCAAATAGTCCAGAAAAATTCAATAAAAGATATCAAGTATTTCATTTTTCTTAAGAGGATGATCAGGGAAAGCATTAAGTAATTGGAGAAGCCTCCCCCAAGGTCGAGGGAGATTCTCTTCTTCAATTTTCACAAAGTTAAATATTTCTTGTAAAGCAGCTTGTTTCTTATGAGCAGGAAAGTATTTTTTAGAAAAGTAATGTATCATATCCTCGGGACTACGCACACAACCAAGAGCAAGAGTATTAAACCATATCTTAGCATCACCCTTTAGGGAGAAAGGAAACACCTTAAGAATATAGTAATAGCATATTTTTTTCCTCATGAGCAAATAGAGTGGCTATATCATTCAGTTTTGTGAGATGTGCCACACCAGTTTCAGATTCATAATCATGAAAAAGATCAGATTCAACCAAATTAATTAACTCAGGATTGACAGAGAATTCATAATCCTTATCAGTAACAATGATAGGTGAAGTAGCAAACTTATGATCATATTTCATTCTTGCATTCAGAGATTTTTCTTTCAGCTTACATAGTAATTTCTTAAGATCATCTCTATCATTACAAGCAAGAAGTTCTCTAGTTATCTCCTCACCCACAACATAACCCTCAGGTATCTTGGGCATTTCAATTCTAGGGTATCTAGGCCTAATAGGTGAACCATAGTTTTGCAGAGTATGCATATGATGTAGTATAGCCTTCGTCATGATAACGAGTTTATGTATGAGGTGGCTATATGTTGTAATGTTAAGTGGCATGCGCGTCATGGCATGATGGCTGGAGGAACGAGATTGCAATGTTAATGTAAATATCATAGACATAGCCTACATGTTACAATTGACGATGGCAAGCATACATGGAGGACCCCGACATGGAGAAGGTGTACTAGGCGCGGGATGAGGAGCTATAATTTCGTGCCACGACAACGTTTTGTGAAATGGTTTCCATGATAATGTTTTCTGAAATTGCCGCCACGACATTGTTTTTGAAACGGTTGCCACGATAATGAAATATTGGCCGTCACAACGCTTCAATTGAAGATTGAAGATGGCCATGAAGGATTCCCGGCGCCCAGGGCTATACCATATCATGCTTTTATGAATTGCATGAGATGTTTATCTATGGCACCCCGGCTCAGAGAAACCGGAACGCCTCGTATTCCAGCCCAGAGATCGAGGAGAAGTCTCTGGAATACGGCACTGCTTGACATAGAACAAATCAGCTCTTATTACAAGAATAATAATACAAGGGTCTGATTTTACAAAGAAGCACATCAGCACGACGACACTACGCCTTCGATACTACAGTTGCTCTATGCTAGCGGCGGAACAACTCATAGCAGCGGAATGCTTCTAGCAGCAGAACAACGACGAAGGTGGTGAACTCCACTCCGAGGGACTCTGGCTAGGACACAATCTAGCTCGCACGCACGGCAACCTCGACAAGCAATCAAGCAATCATGGCATCACCTGCAATCTGGCATGACACGCCAGGTCAGTACATTGAATGTACTTGCAAGCTCACAACAACCATAAACATCAAGGCAAGACAATAACATAGCATTAACAGGTTAATTAATTAACAACTACCATGATGAAGCAACTACTAAGCATAGTATGAAACTAATACAATACTGATAAATCACCATCTTAGATCTCCATAACCATATCTCTCTTGGCTAACCGGCCAAGCAATATACCATCTCGATCACCTCGTGATCAAAACCAAACGGTGATCATTCCCGGATCACAAACGGAACAACCTCGTGGTCTTGTAACCAAACGGTGATCTTTCCGGCGATCACAACCATGACCAACACTTGGTCTCAAACGGTGATCTTTCCGGGTTGATGGAGTCGTACTCGTCGTGATCCAAATAACCAATGATCCTAGCGCCGAACGGACGGCACCTCCGCGGTCAACACACGTACGGAGCGGGGACGTCTCCTCCTTCTTGATCCAGCAAGGGGGAGGAGAAGTTGATGGAGATCCAGCAGCACGACGGCGTGGTGGTGGAAGTAGCGGGATTCCAACAGGGCTTCGCCAAGCGCTGCGTGAGGAGGGAGATGTGTCACGGGAGGGAGAGGGAGGCGCCCGGGCTTGGGGTGCTGCTCCCATGCGCCTCCCCACTATATATAGGGGTGGAGGGGGCTGGTTTCTTTCCCTCCAAGTCCATTGGGGCGTTGGCAAAGGTGGGGGAAAGAATTCCCATCATTTCCCTTCCCCACCGATTGTTATCCCCCTTTTTTAGGGATCTTGATCTTATCCCTTCGGGATATGATCTTATTCCTTCTAAGGTGGGATCTTGGTGCGCCTTGACCAGGGGTGTGGGGCCTTGCCCCCACTACCCACGTTCATGTGGGCCCCCCCATGCAGGTGGGCCCCACTTCAGAACCTTCTAGAACCTTCCCGGTACAATACCGAAAAATCCCGAACATTTTCCGGTGGCCAAAATAGGACTTCCCATATATAAATCTTTACCTCCGGACCATTCCGGAACTCCTCGTGACGTCCGGGATCTCATCCGGGACTCCGAACAACTTTCGGTTAACCGCATACTAATATCTCTACAACTCTAGCGTCACCGAACCTTAAGTGTGTAGACCCTACGGGTTTGGGAGACATGCAGACATGACCGAGACGACTCTCCGGTCAATAACCAACAGCGGGATCTGGATACCCATGTTAGCTCCCACATGTTCCATGATGATCTCATCGGATGAACCACGATGTCGAGGATTCAATCAATCCCGTATACAATTCCCTTTGTCAATCGGTACGTTACTTGCCCGAGATTCGATCGTCGGTATCCCAATACCTTGTTCAATCTCGTTACCGGCAAGTCACTTTACTCGTACCGTAACGCATGATCCCATGGCTAACTCCTTAGTCACATTGAGCTCATTATGATGATGCATTACCGAGTGGGCCCAGAGATACCTCTCCGTCATACGGAGTGACAAATCCCAGTCTCGATTCGTGCCAACCCAACAGACACTTTTGGAGATACCTGTAGTGCACCTTTATAGCCACCCAGTTACGTTGTGACGTTTGGTACACCCAAGGCATTCCTACGGTATCGGGAGTTGCACAATCTCATGGTCTAAGGAAATGATACTTGACATTAGAAAAGCTCTAGCAAACGAACTACACGATCTTGTGCTATGCTTAGGATTGGGTCTTGTCCATCACATCATTCTCCTAATGATGTGATCCCATTATCAATGGCATCCCATGTCCATGGTCAGGAAACCATAACCATCTATTGATCAACGAGCTAGTCAACTAGAGGCTTACTAGGGACATGTTGTGGTCTATGTATTCACACATGTATTACGGTTTCCAGTTAATACAATTATAGCATGAACAACAGACAATTATCATGAACAAGGAAATACAATAATAACCATTTTATTATTGCCTCTAGGGCATATTTCCAACACACTTGGTATCAAACATCATCATCAACATACTGCCAAACTGTTACTGCTCACAATATCAACATATACATCACCTATAAGTCATTCCGTCATGTGAGTGTTGATCGAACGTTGTGACCTAGTACGAACTTATGCCCATGACCGAGGACGCGGCTATCGATAGCTTAAACACACACTCTGCAGAGGTAGCACACTGTACCCACACCACGGAACCCATGGCCTCGCACTCCCATTCGGGTGGACCAACGACGTTCCGACAAAACCGATCTACTGCCATGACACTCTCCCGGCCACTCCGACCAACACCCCCTTTGGGTTCAGTCCTGGGTGGCCCCATGCCTACCAAAGGCACCGACGGCCACCGTCGTGGCAAAACGGCCACCGTCGTGGCAAACAAAACGGTCCCAAACGGGGACAATCTGGATACAACAACTACGGGCACACAAGGCTTATGTCCGCCTACCTGATCAGGGTAGCGCGCGCCCATAACCTTCCCGCGTGGGAGGCACCGGCGAGAGGCACGACAATAGACCCAGTTAGGGCCTTCCCATAAAGGCAAATGTGGTTGCACTGGAGAAAGCCCGGTTCGGTGGCACCTGACCAACTTAATGATGGAATTTATCCCCAAAATATAACTGTGATAACTGATACTCCAATATCAACTATCAAACTATAATCCAAGTCATAGCAATATCCAACAAGTAATCCAAAACATACCATCGACATAACAAAATACTCCAAGGATAGCATAACATCTCTATCATGATGAATCCAAGAACAATAATACTACTACTCAAATATCAAGAACTAGCTACCAACTATGATCCACATGCAAGCATCATCTCCAACATCATACTCCAAAACCTAATATCAACTAGCATCATGATGAAAATAATACTAGCCGCTAATAATCCAGAGGAAACGTAATATCCAAAGTAATACTCCAAAATAATACCAGATACCATCATGAAAATAATCATAATAGCCACTAAGAATCCAAAGGCACATGTCATCCACATAATCATCAAAATATAAGTCCTAGAACTCCAAGCAATATCATGGCAATAGCAAGATCAAAACAATACTCCGAGAAATGCCATGAACAAATCACAAGTAGCTAGAACAATATTTTAAACAAGTTTAAATAAAGAAACCATGTCACTGCATTGCAATCATGCAAATGGAGGGTGTGGCTTGCCTGGGGTGGAAGAAATCACCAGGAGAAAGTGCGAGAAGCTCGCGAAAAGAATCGGCGGAGAACGTTCATTCTCGGAGGGGGCTGATTAAGCGCAAGGGCAAAATGGTCATTTTCAGATTTTTTACACATGGTGAAAGTGATACCAACATAATGGGCTCGACGAAACGAAGAAATGGGCTTTGGAATCACCTGATTTGGAGTTGGGAGTAAAAAGATATAAGGGTTTTTCTGCTAGGGACCTCTTTGTAAAGAAAAACTTCACAATCTGGGCCTGGACAGAAAAACAGAAAGCGCAATTAGTGAAATACGCTTTCACTGAACTGGAAACACATTCGGGGCTGAAGAAGAATGGAAATACGCTTTCAGAAATAGAAAACGTATTCTGGTTAATACGTCTCCACTTATCTGACTTGGCGGGGCGGGGTCAACGTCCAGAGGCTGACCTGTGGGGCCCGCGAGACCCACGCGAGGTCAACGCCCTCCTCCTGGCCTCTCCTTCTTCTCTCCCGATGCGCCTGTGGAGCAGAGGGAGGTCGCCAGCGCGGGGGCTCGTCCGGCCGGCTCCGGCCATCCCCCGCCTCGCTCGACCTATGGGCGAGCTCAGCAGGAGTAGCCGCACCCGTCTGCGGAGAGCACGGGATCCGGGGAGGACCGAGGCAAGAGGGAGTGAGGACATGGCAGACGGTGGCGATGGTCACCGACGGGGCTCACGGCCAACAGCCACCAAAGGAGGAGGGAAAGCGTTGGGGCGGCTCCAGGGGACTTGGAGAGGCTACTGGTGGTGGAAAAGAGAATGGGGCTCGGCCTTGCTCGGATTTAGGAGGGCAGGGGCGGCGGCCATGGCGGCCAAAGCAGCGAGGAGGGGCTCCGGGTCTTGGGCGAGTGGCTGGGGAGGGGTAGAAGAGTGATGTGAAGAGCTTGGGGCGATCGGGAGGCCTTGGGGCTGCTTAAATAGCCAAGGGGAGGGGGAGCCGTGTTGGCGTCGCCGCGGACGTGTGGCCGGCGCCGCGGACGCGTGTGCACGCGCATGAGCTCGGAGGCAGGCGATGAGGGAGGCACAGGGAAGAGCTCATGGGGAAGAGGCGCCCAAGGGAGCGCATGGAGGAAGAAGACGACGAGCTCCTAGCCAAAACCGCCACTGTTCGTCCGTGGGGCGCGGCGGCTTGCGTCGGTGAGGAAGCGGACGGAGGGGGAGAGGGGTCCAGGAGAACGGCGACGACGAGAGGAAGCTACAGGACATGCCCGTGCTCGCTGAGACGCCGAGCAGAGGTGGGGCCCGAGCAAGAAGACGCCCTGGACGCGGCCACTGCACACAGGGCGCGTGCACAGGCTTGCCATCGTCGCAGTCACCGCGTGCACTGGCATGTAGCCGGGGAGATGGGCTGGAAATTGTTGTCTATGGGTAAGTTCATCCAGGGGAGGTTTCAACTGCGGTGGTAGATCGATGAAAACTGCTCTGGTTAAACGATAAGAACCCTCTGAAGTTTACTGCAGTAAACTTGGGTGAGCACTAGTGATCAACAGGAAGGTGATTAGGAGCAATGGAGTTGTCTGCGAGGTTTAGGGTAAGAAGGACTTTCATCCTGGTAACTTTGAGAAGATTAAGACCAAGATTTAATGTAGTTGCTTAACAACCACATAAACTGGTCCAGAAGCAAAAACAGGAAGAAGCACTCACATGGTGAGGCTACTTGAGCTCAAATTTGTCAAGGTTTAGTGATTTGGTCATACAATGATGCTGTACAAATTTCATACCAATTGGATTCACCAAAATGGTACTTCCTTCACAGCTATCTTCACTGACCAGAATCTTGCAAGAATTTTGGAGAAATATTGGCTAGGTGAAATGGTGCGAAATTTGGTGGAGAGAAGTTATATAGGTAGGGGCATGATCTGGTAATTTATCAGGATTTTGGAAGCAATATAAAATGCACTTTCTTCACAACCTGAAAATATTGCCAGAATCAAAGATTTGGTCCTGTGCTCACATAGATCAAGGGATGGAGCTGAAATTTGGAGGAGTGTGCAAAATTTCAACTCATTTGGAAACTCCTAGCTAGTACTTCCTTCACAATGCCTTCTGTCTGACAGAAAGTTTAAAAAATTGCTGAGGAAGATTGGCTAGGCAAATAAAGTTGAATGTTGGCATGAGGCAATGATTTGGACATAAGAGAATGCCCAAAAGGTTTGGGAGCAATCAGGAAAGGATAGGTGACACTTCGTTCACAGAAAGCCACACTGGACAGAAATGAAGAATAATTATTGGAGAATTGTTCTTGGGCTAGGACAGGAAAGTTTGGGCATATTTGAGCAACATATGACCCAAAGAAATTATGAGAATTATTTGGGAATTTTTGGATGGACATAAATATAGGTTGCTTCACAACCTAGGGCAGATAGGGTTATTCCTTTAATATAAAAATGGAATTTTCCCTAGAAAAAGAAATTAGGGTTTGGTCAAGCAGTGAAGTGACATGATCTTGGCAAGGTTTTGAGAATGATGAGCCACTTGGGAGGGGAAATGAGGATGATTTCCCAGGTGGCAAGGCCACAGAACCACTCAAAAAAGGA
Organism: Triticum aestivum; assembly: GCF_018294505.1. Lineage (NCBI taxonomy): Eukaryota > Viridiplantae > Streptophyta > Magnoliopsida > Poales > Poaceae > Triticum > Triticum aestivum. The sequence continues at coordinate 67,986,605 of NC_057802.1, forward strand.
AAACAGAGCAAAAACCAATAAATCCAAAAGAAAAAGAAAAGGGCCAAAAACCAGGCTGTTACATTATCCCTTTGTTGTTTGCACCCTTTGATTGCGCAGTAGTCAATTATTAGGGTGATCTCTCACAACAAATATCAAGTTAAAAATGTGCTCTTCCAATGCTGCAACCATCTATAACATGTGGCCTTTCGCAGTACTACATGCTACCATGAGTACAAACGAGAAGTGAAGTGTAAGGCAGGTGAGGTAGGAATTCACAGCAGAAACACTTGGTTGCCCTGAGTTCTAGCAGAAAATTTCTGAGCTCGAAGCACGACGAAAGATGAACAAGAGTCATATGGTGATATGATCGGAAAAAGATTGCCTACCGGTTGAAATTGACATCATATGAGAAGCTACCATCCATGGGTGTGAATGAGATTAGGATCTTGAAGCACCCACTTTCAATTATGAGAGATATTGATTTGAGTGGAAGTGCACTTTATATTAAATTTTATTTAAACACGAGTGCAACATTCATTATTAATAAATGTCTAAGGGAATCTCGTGTTTTATTGTTGTAGATCAAATGGCTTGCAATAGTTTTAATTTAGCACCTTTGTTTGAGAAATAAAAGTTGGCCGCAAATGGTGGAAACTATGAGGATTGGATACACACTTTGAGATATGTTCTCAAAGGTGCTAATAAATAATATGTGCTTGATCAATCACTTGGTGACTACCCGATGCCAGGAGCATCTCAAGATGTCATCAATGTGTTCATATCTCGCAAGAATGATTTCAGTGTTGTCAAAAGTATTATGCTATCTTGCATGGACCAAGTGCTACAGAAACGTTTTGAACATCTCAGTGCTGCTGAAATTGTTGAAGCACCGGAAGTTCAGTATCATGAAGATGTAGCCGAAGTTCATGAGATTACTAAAGCATTGGATGCATGCAAAGTAGCTTAAGGGTGAGAATAGTGTTATTCTTGCAGGCTATATGATAGTATCAATGCAATGGAAATAGATTTTCCCAAGACACCGGAAAATGGATTGGTCCTTTCATCGCTTCATGAAGCGATGCTAAAAAACAACGGGTTGTTGTACCAGGAAAAGTTGCTTGTGAACAAGAAAAAAGTTTCAAAAGAAAATGCAACGCTAAGAGGAACAAGGGTGGAGCTTCTTATGAGGCTATTTGTTTTTACTACAAAGAGAAATGACACTGGAAAAGAAATTGCGTGAAGTATCTGGCAGATAAGAAGAACTCACCTTCTGGTAAAGGTATAAAAGTTATACAAGTTTATGTTATTGATAATCTACTCGCTGAAAATTCCAAGTCTTGGTATTTGATACTGGGCCGGTTGCTCACATTTTCAACACCACACAGGGACTATGGAAGATTCACAAGCTGGGAAAGAATGAAGTCGTGACGCGTGTTGGAAATTGTCATGGGATCGCTGCTCAGGCCGTCGGTGTCATGTCATGAAGTTTACCTTCAGGATTTATCTTATAACTGAATAGTTGTTATTTTATTTTGAAGTTATGTAAGAACATTATCTCTAGATCATGTTTGATAAATGATGGTTATTCTTATAAGTCTGAGAGCAATGGTTGTTCAATATATTAAAATGATATGTTTTATGGATTCTCACCCATGGTTGGTGTATAATTCATATTAGATCTTGAACGTGAGAAAGAACTCTATAACATTAATGCTAAACATCTTAAGAAGATTGATAGTACCACTTTGTGGCACCACCAGAAAGAATCCCAATTTCTATCACTTTGGGGTATGGAGATTATAACACGTAATAGGTGCATATAACATGTAAGATAGGATCAAGAACACAAATATATTCGTGAAAACATAAATGGTTCAGATATGAAAACATGGCACTCAAGCCCTAGTGACAAGCATTAAGCATAGCAAAGTCATAGCAACATCAATCTCAAAATATAGTGGATACTAGGGATCAAGCCCTACCAAAACTAACTCGATTACATGATAAATCTCATGTAACCCATTACCGTCCAACAAGCCTATGAAGGAATTACTCACTCCCGGTGGTGAGCATCATGAAATTGGTGATGAAGAAGGGTTGGTGATGATGGTGACGACGAATCCCCTTCTCCGGAGCCCCAAACGGGCTCCAGATCTGGCCTCCCGACGAAGAACAGGAGGCGGCCGCTACCTCTTGAGCACTGCGTTGGTTTTCCCTTGAAGAGAAAAGGGTGATGCAACAAAGTAGTGTAAGTATTTCCCTCAGTTTTTGAGAACCAAGGTATCAATCCAGTAGGAGGCCACGATCAAGTCCCTTGTACCTACACAAACAAATAAGAACCTTACGACCAACGCGATAAAGGGGTTTTCAATCCCTTCACGGCCACTTGCAAAAGTGAGATCTGATAGAGATGATAAGATAATATTTTTGGTATTTTTATGATAAAGATTAAAAGTAAAGATAGCAAAATAAACAGCGAAAGAAATAGCTTGTTAATGGGAGATTAATATGATGGAAAATAGACCCGGGGGCCATAGGTTTCACTAGTGGCTTATCTCAAGATAGCATAAGTATTACGGTGGGTGAACAAGTTACTGTCGAGCAATTGATAGAATTGAGCATAGTTATGAGAATATCTAGGTATGATCATGTATATAGGCACCACGTCCGTGACAAGTAGACCGACTCCTACCTGCATCTACTACTATTACTCCACACATCGACCGCTATCCGGCATGCATCTAGAGTATTAAGTTCATAAGAATGAAGTAACGCTTTAAGCAAGTTGACATGATGTAGAGGGATAAACTCAAGCAATATGATATAAACCCCATCTTTTTATCCTCGATGGCAACAATACAATGTGTGTCGTTTCCCCTACTGTCACTGGGATCGAGCACCGCAAGATTGAACCCAAAGCTAAGCACTTCTCCCATTGCAAGAAAGATCAATCTAGTAGGCCAAACCAAACTGATAATTTGAAGAGACTTGCAAAGATAACCAATCATACATAAAAGAATTCAGAGGAGATTCAAATATTGTTCATAGATAATCTTGATCATAAACCCACAATTCATCGGATCTCGACAAACACACCGCAAAAGAAGATTACATCGAATAGATCTCCAAGAGAATCGAGGAGAACTTTGTATTGAGATCCAAAGAGAGAGAAGAAGCCATCTAGCTAATAACTATGGACCCGAAGGTCTGAGGTAAACTACTCACACATCGTCGGAGAGGCTATGGTGTTGATGTAAAGCCCTCCGTGATCAATGCCCCCTCCGGTGGAGCGTCGGAAAAGGCCCCAAGATGGGATCTCATGTGTACAGAGAGTTGCGGCGGTGGAAATACGGTTTTGGCTCCTGTTCTGATGTTTCCAGGGTATATGAGTATATATAGGCGAAAGAGGTCGGTCAGGAGAGCTACGAGGGGCCCACGAGGGTGGGGGCGCGCCCAGGGGGCAGGCACGCCTCCCTGCCTCGTGGCCTCCTCTTTGATTGCTTGACGTCCACTCCAAGTCCTCTGGATCACGTTTGTTCCGAAAATCATGTTCCCGAAGGTTTCATTTTGTTTGGACTCCGTTTGATATTCCTTTCCTTCGAAACACTGAAATAGGCAAAAAAAACAGCAATTTGGGCTGGGCCTCCGGTTAATAGGTTAGTCCCAAAAATAATATAAAAGTGTATAATAAAGCCCATTGAACATCCAAAACAGATAATATAATAGCATGGAACAATCAAAAAATATAGATACGTTGAAACGTATCAGCGGCGGCAGCTCCATATCGTAAAATGCGATGTGACTTCTTCTCTTATTTTTTCTCGGGAATTCTGAATTTATAGTGTTGAGATTGGGGTCAGCGGAGCCACATGGGCCCCACAAGCCACTAGGGCGTGCCCTGGTGCCTTGTGGGCATTAGGTGGCCCCCTCTGGTGGGTCTTGGCTCCAGTATTTTTTATATATTCCATAAAAATCTTCAAAAAGTTTCGTCCAATTCCAAGAACTTTTGTTTCTGCACAAAAACAACACCATGGTAGTTTTGCTGAAAAAGTGTCAGTTTGGGTTAGTTTCATTCAAATCATGCAAATTAGAGTCCAAAACAAGAGCAAAAGTGTTTGGAAAAGTATATACGACGGAGACGTATCAACCCCCCCCAAGCTTAACTCATTGCTTGTCCTCAAGCAATTCAATTGACAAACTGAAAGTGATAAAGAAAAACTTTTATGAACTCTTTTGTTCTTGTATCCGTATATAAGCTTAAATAGTACCCAGGTTTTATGCAAAGATCATAACTAACCATGCAAATGATAACTCTTAGAAAGTATATTTACTCATATCTATGGCATAATCAATCAGCGAGCGATAATAATATATCTCAAATGCCAACACTTTGTCAAAACAATCATGATATAATATGACAGCATGGTATCTCGAAAGCCCTTTCTGAGACCGCAAAACATAAATGCAGAGCAGCTCCAAAGTTCAAGCAGCGACTAAACATTGTAATTCATGGTAGAAGAGATCCAGTCATGATGCACACAACCTTAAGTATACACAATGCATAAGAATGACAATAGTGCTCTCAGGAGTGATGCTTGATTGAGAAGGTGATGACTCAACAATAGAAGTAAAATAATATAAAAATAAATAGATAGGCCCTTCGCAGAGAGAAGCAAGGATTTACACAGGTGCTAGAGCTCGAAGCTTAAATCAGAGATAAATATAATTTTGAGAGGTATGCCTTTCCTGTCAACGTCACGACTGAGAGTTCTCAATATCATCCATGCTAAACACATTAGCAGCGGTTCCCAAGAGGTAAAGTAAAGTTTTCTCCCCCTCCACCAATAAACACAAGTCGTGGCTAGCCGAATCCTCGGGTGCCCTCCATACCAACAACTTTCTGGAGGAGTTTGATTTATTATTTTGCAATTTAATCATGGGACTGGGCATCCCAATTACCAGCCCCTCTCATGCATTGACAAGTGAATAAACACTCATCATGAGAATAAACCGCTTAGCATGGAAGATATTGACCACCCCCTATCACTCCATGAGCAGTACAGTCACACAAAACATATGTTCATTTGAATATATAGAGGTGGCACATCCAAATTTATTTGGAACGGCAGGGTAATACGGCATATATGTAGGTATAGTGGACTCATCTGGAATAACTTTGGTTTAGGTATTTGGATGCACAAGGAGCATTCCCACTTAGTACGGGCGAAGGCTAGCAAATAGACCGAGAAGCGAACAACTAGAGAGCGAAAATGGTCATAATCATGCATTATGAATAATTAACATTGAATATTAGCATGAGTAGGATATAAACACCATGAACAAAAATATTGTGGAGGCTATGTTGGTTTTGAATCAACTACATGCATGAACATGTGCCAAGTCAAGCCACTTGAAACATTCAGAGGAGGATACCATACCATCATACTACATCATAACCATTTTAATGGACGTTGACACCCAAGATAAATCATTATCCACTCCTTGATAGTTAACCATGGCATGAGCAACTATAATCTCTAATTGTCATCATAAACATGCTTAATCATAATATGCTAAATCATGGATGCTGAGTTAAACATATTTACAAAAACAAAAACAAGTTGAGTTCATACATGATTTTCCTTGCCATACTCACTTCATCAAATATCAGCATTATTGCCTTTCACTTGCATGACCGAATGATACGGAGATTATAATAGTGCAAGAGTGTCTTGGACTAAAGCTGGAATCTGCAAACATTTTATTCAAAGGAGAAGACAAGGTAATATGGGCTCTGTGTTGGATCAACAATAATGCATATGAGAGCCACTCAACATTTACATCGTGGTCTTCCCCTTATGACAACTCAATAAAAAGATTTTTTTTCCAGAGGAACACACTGATTTTTTTTAGTTTTTAGATAAAGCAAATCGGTGAAGGAAAAACAAAAACGAGCAAAAACTATTTACACGGGAAAGCTCCCAATAGGCAAAATAAGAAACAAGAAATCTTTTTGGGTTTTCTTTTAATCCTACAACTAATTTAACAAGAAAAACTGAAAAGAAGCGAGAAATATTTTTTGGTTTTTCTCAAAGTTTTTCAAACTCACAAGAAGAAAGTAGAAATAAAACGAACATGAATTATACAATGAAAGAGGATGAACACCAACAACTGGAATGAAATGTGTGAACATGAATGTAATGTCGGTGAGAATACGTACTCCCCCAAGCTTAGGCTTTTGCCTAGCTTGGTAATCACCATCCGTAGTAGCCATCTAGTCCAACATGGAAGTAGTGAGGTGGTGGCACTTGAGCGTCCCAATCCCAGGCCTCGTCCTCTGCCGCTGCCAAAGCGTTCCGGTATGCAACGATTTCCGGTGGCATAACGGTGTGTCTGTTCCTCGCATGATAGTCAAACAAAGCAGGTACATGCAACGGAATAACATCACGAGTATCCTCACTAAAAACCAAGCTATAACGAATGTGGTGAGGAGGCTCAGGGGCGTCAGTGAAATGGTGATCCTGTATAGACATGTGATCTAAGTAAAGTCTAGGCAACAAATAAACATGAGGGCGTATATTAACATGAAATGTCTCGCTAAGCGAGTAGCATAAATAATCCATGGATTTTACCCTTAGTCCTATTAGTGTGAAGGCGGCGTGCAATGATAACTCCGAGGCTGTAACTGTTGTCACTGAAAAGTGCTTCGCGTAAAATGGTGAGGTCGAGGGCACTAAGTGTTCCACCTTCCTCTCTAGCAGTCAAGCATTTTCCTATGAATAGAGCAAAATAATGCACAACAAGAAAATTCTAACTAGTATCTCGGGCTTTCGACATGCCCCTTTACTCTCCCACAGTTAAAGTGCAGAGAAAACCCTCAAACCCATCTGGTCTAGGATATCTTAACTCACCATCAGAAGGAATCAAGCATATCTCACAAAAGCAAGTGGTATCTGATGAGGTTCAACATATAAATCAAAACACACCATGGGGGGTTCGAGCCTATTCAGGAAATGAAAATTTTGTACAAAGGAATTTGTAAGGATGTGGTGCTGGTCACACTCATTTGCGAGGAAGTTGGTCAATCCGGGATTTGCAACAAATTGCGTGAACTCTTGGTAGAACCCGGCTTCGTTCAAGAAGGCATTGTGCGCCCATTCGCATGGCCGGACTTCCATCCTACGCGGAGTGTTGAGGTCACTGTCCAAGGAGTCCCCAATGATTCCCTTGGCGTTCCGTTTCGAGGAACTCCTTTTGAAGAAATTCATTTTTTCTATGAAAAAATTTCTAAAATTTTTGGGCCACAAAATGATGTCAGTAAAACTTCACAACATTGGTAGCAACTACTCATATGGATGTCTAGAGGCTATATCAAGCATTCAAACTACTTGGAACTCAAAGAATTCAACATGCAAGATCATTTTCAATAGCACCAAGAGTAGCTAATCATGCAAAATATAATAAACAAAACAAAAACTAATTGGAGCAATGGAGGAGTCACATACCAAGGAGCAATCCGCCAAAACAGTTTCAGAAATGGAGCTTCGAGCAAAGAGATCGATAATATCAGGTTTGGGAGCTAATCATGCAAAGAGATCGAGGGAGAGAGCTACCAGGAATTATTTCTAGAGGTAAGAGACAAAGTGAGCTAAAAGGATAAGTGAGGGGGTCCATGTGGGGCCCACAAGCCACCAGGGTGCGCCTTGTGGGCACCTGGAGCATCCCCCTGGGTTATTTTCAATGCCAGAAATTCTCAAATAGTCCAGAAAAATCTAATAAAAGATATCAAGTATTTCATTTTTCTTAAGAGGATGATCAGGCAAAGCATTAAGTAATTGGCGAAGCCTCCCCCAAGGTCGAGGGAGATTCTCTTCTTCAATTTTCACAAAGTTAAATATTTCCTGTAAAGCAGCTTGTTTCTTATGAGCAGGAAAGCATTTTTTAGAGAAGTAATGTATCATATCCTTGGGACTACGCACACAACCAGGAGCAAGAGTATTAAACCATATCTTAGCATCACCCTTTAGGGAGAAAGGAAACACCTTAAGAATATAGTAATAGCAGATTTTTTCCTCATGAGCAAATAGAGTGGCTATATCATTCAGTTTAGTGAGATGTGCCACACCAGTTTCAGATTCATAACCATGAAAAAGATCAGATTCAACCAAGGTAATTAACTCAAGATTAAAAGAGAATTCATAATCATTATCAGTAACAAAGATAGGTGAAGTAGCAAACTTATGATCATATTTCATTCTTGCATTCAGAGATTTTTCTTTCAGCTTACATAGTAATTTCTTAAGATCATCTCTATCATTACAAGCAAGAAGTTCTCTAGTTATCTCCTCACCCACAGCATAACCCTCAGGTATCTTGGGCATTTCAATTCTAGGGTATCTAGGCCTAATAGGTGAACCATAGTTTTCAGCTTCAATGATTTCATCGGTTTCATCATTTTCAATTTCTTTAGCTCTAGCAGGTTGTTCATCAAGAAATTCACCTAGTGGTGCAGTATCATCAAGGATAGTACTAGCATCATCAATAGCATCATTCATAGTAGAAGTAGCATCATCAATTATTTGCGACATATCAGAATTAATAGCAGGTGGTGGTGTCACAAGCTTACTTAAAACGAAAGGCGAATCAATTGCAGAGCTAGAAAACAGTTCCTTACCTCCCCTCATCCTAGAGGGAACAATCTTGGTTCTATCATCCTTCATATTATTCATAGTGATCAATAGATATAAATCCCAATTGACTCAGCAAATAGAGCTATGCTCCCCGACAACAGTGCCAGAAAGAGGTCTTGATAACCCACAAGTATAGGGGATCACAACATTTTTGGAGGGTAGAGTATTCAACCCAAATTTATTGATTCGACACAAGGGGAGCCAAAGAATATTTGCAAGTATTCTCAGTTGGGTTGTCAATTCAACCACACCTGGAGAACTAAATATCTGCAGCAGAGTGATCAGTAGCATAGTAATATGATAGTTTGATATTGGTAATAGCAGTAGCAACAGTAATGGTGGCGGTAACAATATAATTTTTGTAGCAATTGTAACATCAGCAACAACTGTAGTAACTTAGCAAAGATCAATATGCGGAAGTTGTAGGCATTGGATCACTGATGGATAATTATTTTGGATGACATTCATCATGTAACAGTTATAACCTAGGGCGACACACAAGACTAGCTCCAATTCATCAATGTAATGTAGGCATGTATTCCGTATATAGTTGTAACATCCCAAATTTTCAATTTGGAATGTTATACATAGGTCATTCATGCATATCATATTTTATTGCATTTCGTTTTGCGATCCTCGAAATTCTAAGCAACTCAAGGACCCACGGAGAGAGTTGGGGATTTCACCGTTTTCATATTTGAATTTTCTCAAATATCGAAACAAGGATCACCTTGGTTTTAATAAAATTTTGTCTCCGAAAATATTTCATATTAAAAATATACGAGAGGAGATAATATGACTTCTCCAAAATAAATGAAATATTGGAGGAAAAATATTAAAATCAAATAAACAATTAATTTGGATTTTTATTGCAATTTTATTTGAACTAGGAAAAAATATGCATTTTTCAAAATTGCATTTTAGGGCCAAGAAAATGTTCATCTCGTTCTAAACATTTTATTTAGATGGTGAAAATTTGTTTTGGTATTTTTAGATTTTCATTTTATTTATTAGGATGTTTCCGGCGAAATGTGTTTAAAAAAAAGTTTCCCGCCCGACTGGGCCGGAGCCCAACCGAGCAGGCCGGCCCGCCTAGCGCCGCCGCCGTTCGTCGTTTTTTTCGGTTAACCGTTTGGTTTCTTAGAAACCCTAGATTCTTTTTTTAGATCGGTTCGTTTGGTTTTTCTTCGCGGTTTAGTTATATAGCGGACGTTCGTCCGTACGTTCGTTTTAACGAACACTGTTCGTCAGTTAACCGCAGGCAGCAAACGTTCGTTCGTTAGCCTATTCGTCTCGTTTTTTTTTTCGCTCATTTATCGAAATCAGGTGAAACAAGCGCCTAGATCTTCGTCTCGAAGTTCTCTTTCTGTTTGACCAACTTGAACAAGATTTCGGTACTGTAAAATTTGACTTTATTCCAGATTAGTAAACGGATCTTGTTTCTTTCGTAGTTTGAGTTTCGTTGCTCCGTCTGATTTGATTCTTTTTGTAAACCGGAGTTCTTCAGTTGAACTTTCTAGTTAGATCTTCTTATTTGAGTTTTACCCGTGCATCTTTGCTTGAGTGCTTATGTATGCTATTGTTTGTTTGCGATAGAATTCCCAGAGTGCGAAGCGTGCTACGATGAGTCACTAGGTTTTGCGGATCGTCAGCAAGGCAAGTAACACATTGATCATACCCCTTTATTACCCAGTTTTTATGCATTAGTTTCAACCCTCACACATTGCATGAGTAGGATCTCTTAACATGTGGGTCTGGGAAGTAGATGATGAGGTAGAACCTATTACCTGTATTATTATCAAACCCTTGGGAGTTACTTCTACGTTATGCTTATATGGCCATGCTATGCTCGTAGACGTGGTTTGGGTTTGAGAGTATCCATGACAGATGTGAGATTGTTAATTAATGGTTAACTTAAGGTGGCAACTTTAATACACATCTGGGTGGATTGTTGGTTTGGGCACCTGGACAATCCAGTGTTGTCCTAGGATATCCCAGAGTACCCGTGTGATCATCCTACCGTCCGCCACCCAGGCTCAAAGGGATCATAAGATTATTCATGCTAGAAACTTCCGTGTGCAGCCACAAGCTATTATGGGCTCTAGCATAGTTGTGTATGTTGTATGACCTCTTTCAGTGGTGGGCTAGCAGATGTAGAGTGAAAGTATGTGTAACTGTCCACCCAGAGTAAAGAGTTAATGCTTCTGAAAGACTGTGTCTCGGTCATCCGTTTCTCAAACACCATGTAGTGCGAGAAATCCAATGGAGGAGATCGAGTCTTGTGGGGAAAAGTGCGCGAACCTCTGCAGAGTGTACAAACTAATCATGGTTAGTCGTGTCCCTGATTATGGACATCTTGAGTATCTGGTTCTTGAATTATCCTGTTGATCTCAACACTTTATTTAAATCAATTTGATTGGGTTAATGATAACCTTAATTTGGGATTGAGTTGGAGGAACCTTCTCAATGTTGTTGAACTACCATGATAGTTAAATGAAGTATATTCCTTTGTTCTAGGAAAAAAATGGCTTTTCGCAAAAACATATTAACCATAGAGCCTCCACCAGCCATATATGCATGTAGTGATAGCATTATTTCGTTCATTGCTCTATTGTGTTATTTTGCCAACATATTCCATGTGCTGACCCATTTTCGGGCTGCAGCGTATCATGTTGCAGACTTTTCAGACGAAGAGTAAGGTTCGCTAGGCCATTGTAGTGCACTCAACTATGCCGTTGGAGTTGATGGACTCACTTTATCTTCCAAGCCTTCCGCTGTCATCTTATTTAGATGGCCTTAAGCCATATTTATTGTAATAAGTTCTCTTTGGAGACTATCGATGTAATAAGTGTGTGATTGCTACTCTATTATAAATCCTTCGAGTACTGTGTGTGTCAGCATTACCGATCCAGGGATGACACTTATGCACAGAGACTTGACCGTCTGAGGCCGGGTCGCTACAAGATGTTATCAGAGCACACGCTGAAGGTAGGACACGACCACTAAAATGAGCCATAGGTCACTCTTCTCTACTCATTTCTGACTCCTCTCCATTTTCTACTCTATAGGATGGCGGACTCAAGGAACAAGTTTGCACAACCGGATGAAGACACACCCTTTGGACGACACTTGAAGGAAGTCACTAGGTACCTGAACATCGGAATACCAAGCTTCACCGGGACCTACACCGCCACTTTACCAGAAGAGGAGCGCTGGATGATTCGATTTCAAGTTGCAGGAAGGACATTCACGCCAGTCACTGAGCCCATAGAGTTTTCCTTTGATGCACCAACCTGGAGTCTAGGCAAGAGCATGGCAGCCCACATTGCTAGGGGACGTATTGGAGAAGTCTACAAACAGGAGCTGAAGGACACTATCTACCAGATATGTGGGCACCGAGACGAGCAATGGGAGATGATCAGCACCAGGAAGGACAGGTCCATTGCAGCTTTCATCCAGGAGTTAAACCAGCACATTCGATGCCAGGAGAACCAGATGTGCGCTAGCATGATAGATTTGAAGAAGGTGATGACCAGGAACATGGAGCTAGAAGAGGAACTCAAGTCTACATGCGACAGATACGAGGAGGAGATCGCAATACTATTGGAGAAGAATGACGACCTGATAAAGAAGTTCGGAGTATTCATGGGAGACCCCGCGCCAGGAGGAGATGACGATCATCCTGATGACATTCGTTCTGAAGACTACATCATCATCGACGACACCTACTCCGACCCCGACAGTAGTGATGATGACTATGAAGACTAAGCTGGAGCAGATATCATGGAGTCTTCCACCGATCAAAATTTCTAGTAGACCACCATTTGATCAAGTAGTATTCCCCCATGTATATAGTATAGTCTGAGCACTGTAACGGTAGTTAGATCGATTGTATGCCCTTGCTTGATTGATTGAGTGTTATGATATGATTGTGTTTGTATCATGTGCATATGGGTAGTGCTTTCTCACTAGACCTCATTCTATTCTAATCTCTTCCCTCTAAACCCATCAGATGCCTCCGAGACGTGATACCGGATTTGTCTTCCCACCGGAGCTCACTCAGTTGATCCAGCAGCAGAATGCCTTGATGCAGTTGTTAGTTCAGAACCAAGGCAACAACAACAACAACAACAACAACAACAACAATAACAATAACAACAACCCACCGCCACCACCACCCCCAGTTCACAACTTAGCCCGTTTTTTGAGGTTGCAGCCGCCGGTGTTTTCCAGTCGCACCAAGCCAATAGTTGCTGATGACTGGCTATGCAGGATTGGAAGGGAGTTAACCACCACAGGTTGCACAGATGCTGAGAAGGTGCGTTTTGCCGCACATCAATTGGATGGACCAGCAGCCTCATGGTGGGAGAATTACACAGCCACTTTTCCTATAGCCAATGTCACTTGGGAGCAGTTTCAGCAAGCATTCCGCACAGCCCATGTCTCAACTGGAGCTATGAGCATGAAGAAGCGTGAGTTTCGCAACTTACGCCAGGGGAACCGTACAGTGGGGCAGTACATGGATGAGTTTAGCAAGTTATCTTGCTATGCCCCTGATGATGTGGCCACAGATGCCGCGAAGCAGGAGAAGTTTATGGAAGGGCTGAATGATGAGATGAGCATGCAGTTAATGGTGGCAACATTTAACAACTACCAGGAGTTTGTAGATAAAGCTCTCATGATTGAAGGGAAGCAATAGCAGATTGAGAGCCGCAAGAGGACGTATGGACAAGGGAAATACAATTCAGGAGCTCAGCAGAAGCCTCGCTTTACCCCGAACTCAGGAGGATTTACCCATAACCATGGAGGCCACACTCACAATGGAGGAGGTTCTCATAATCACAATGGCCCCAAGAATGGGAATGGGAATGGAGCAAGCAGCAATCATAACTGCTCCAATCCAGCCACACCCGCCAAGAAGGACCTAAGCCACATTACTTGTTTCAAGTGCGGGAAGACTGGACACTACGCCACTGAGTGCCCTGAAGCGAAGAATGGTAATGGCAATGGAAGCTCTAGGAAGAAGCCCAACCCTCTCAACAGGGGACAAGTGAACCACGTGAACGTGGAGGAGGTTGAAGAGCAGCCGGATGCAGTTATTGGTAAGTTTTTGGTTAACTCATTTACTGCAATCGTTCTTTTTGATACTGGTACATCGCATTCTTACATATCAAGGGGATTTGTGGATAAGTATAAGTTGCCCGCTAAAGTTCTTAGGACACATATGCTAGTAACCTCACCCGGAGCTGAGTATATGGCAAGCAGTGGATGTTTTCAGATGCCATTAACCATAGGTAGTCATGTTTTCCCCTCCGACTTGATAATTCTGGAGTCGCAAGGTTTGGATGTGATACTAGGAATGGATTGGCTGTCGATGTATGGAGGAAACATCGATTGCGCTAGTAAGTCAATTCTGCTTACCACCCCGGAGGGAAAAAGGATCAAGTATGTATCCAGGCATGCGCCAAGGAGAACCCAAGTAAATTCCCTCTTAGGAGTTGTTCAGGAGGAAGTGCCTGTTGTGAAGGATTACCCGGATGTGTTTCCAGAGGAACTACCAGGCATGCCGCCAGATCGAGACATTGAGTTTTTGATAGAGCTGTTGCCAGGCACCGGACCGATATCGAAGAGACCATACCGGATGCCCACGAATGCTCTGGAAGAGATCAAGAAGCTGATTAAGGAGTTATTGGAGAAAGGTTACATCCGACGAAGTTCATCACCACGGGGAGCCCCAGTACTCTTGGTTGAGAAGAAGGATGGATTGTTAAGAATGGTTGTTGATTATCGTGCGCTGAATGAAGTGATGATCAAGAACAAGTACCCACTGCCGATGATCAATGATTTGTTTGACCAACTGCAAGGAGCTAAAGTGTTTTCGAAGATTGATCTGCGATCAGGATACCACCAGTTGAAGATTCGAGAAAAAGATATACCTAAGACAGCTTTCACCACACGGTACGGGCTTTACTAGTATACGGTTATGTCATTTGGATTGACTAATGCCCCTGCCTATTTCATGAGTATGATGAATAAGGTGTTTATGGAATTCTTGGATAAGTTTGTTGTGGTGTTCATTGATGATATCTTGGTATACTCAAGGAATGAAGAGGAGCACAAGGAGCATTTGCGTTTAGTTCTCGAGAAGCTCAGGGAACATCAGTTGTATGCCAAGTTCAACAAATGTGAGTTTTGGTTGAAGGAAGTTGGATTCCTTGGACATGTTATATTAGGAGAGGTATAGCAGTAGACCCCACCAAGGTTAATTCAGTCACCGAATGGCTATCACCCACCACAGTTGGAGAAATCCGCAGTTTTCTTGGACTCGTAGGATATTATCGGAGATTTATCGAGAATTTCTCTAAAATTGCGAAGCCCATGACGGAGTTGTTGAAGAAGGACACTAAGTTCAAATGGACAGAAGAATGTGAGGCTAGTTTTCAGGAGTTGAAGAAACGTCTGACTACAGCCCCAGTGCTGATTCTTCCGGATATACGCAAGGATTTCCAAGTGTATTGCAATGCTTCTCGCTTAGCACTTGGAGGAGTACTTATGTAGGACGGAAGAGTTGTTTCATATGCCTCATGTCAACTTCGACCGCATGAGTTAAATTATGCCACTCATGATTTGGAGTTAGCAGCTGTAGTGCATGCACTCAAGACCTGGAGACACTTTCTTATTGGAAACCGTTGTGATGTGTACACGGATCATAAGAGTTTGAAGTACATTTTCACACAGACGGAGCTGAACCTCAGGCAGAGGAGATGGTTGGAGCTTATAAAGGATTATGACATGAAGCTGCATTATCATCCAGGAAAAGGCCAATGTCGTAGCAGACGCTTTGAGCCGGAAGGGTTATGTTAATACTCTCCTAACAGGAGGGTTGCCAAAGGAGTTAGCCGAGGATCTCAGGGAGCTTAGTTTGGATATTGTTCCTGGAGGTTTTGTTGCAGCAATGGAAGTTCAGTCTACATTGTTGGGAAAGATTCATGAAGCTCAGAAGGATGACAAGGAAATTGCTGAGATAAAGGAGAGAATGAGCAAAGGAAAAGCCAAAGGTTTTCGTGAAGATGAGCACGACACCTTGTGGTTTGAGGACCGAGTTTATGTGCCCAATAATGCAGAGATCAGGAAGTTGATACTTCAGGAAGCTCATGACTCACCATACTCGATACACCCCGAAAACACTAAGATGTATTTGGATTTGAAGGAGCGTTTCTGGTGGACTGGTATGAAGAAGGATATTGCCGAGTATGTGCCACAACCCTACTCAGTGCATGCATTAGGGTGTTTGCATCATGTTTAAATTTCGGTTAAACTTGAATGTGGATGTTCAAACCCTAGCACCAAATGGAACTCAACTAGGTTCAATCCAAAATCTTTTTCAAAGAACCGAAAATGCCCTTTGAAAATGTTCATGATTTATGATAAAGGTGAAAACCACTGCCAAAAATGATGAATATATTTCCAGGACATTCTGGATCTTTGAATTAACTCATATCATATTTGAATTGGAGCATTTAAATCCTATAAATATTTTAAAATGCTCTAATAATTCTGAAACTAGTTTTGGGTTGTTGGAAATAATCCAAACACTGCCCAGCATTATTTTCAGGATTTTACAAAATGGATTAGTATATTTACTAATTCAAAACAGAATAAAAGAAATAGAAAACAGGAAATAAAAGAGAGAGAGAGACAGAGAGACTTACCTGGCCTCACCTATGCGGACCACCTGGCCGGCCCAGCTGGCAGCCCAGCCAACTGGCCCAGCCCACCACCGCAACCCCCTCTGTCGCATTCCTCCTCACGCCAGCTCCTGCTTGCCGCTGCTGCTGGAGACGGCCCCGAGCGCCACGACACCCCCCTGACCGCCCCTCTCTCTCTCTGGAACCTCTCCTCCTCCTCTGCTCTCTCACTCTCCCCCCTACTCTATCCCTCGCCTCTCCCGCCATGGCCGATTCGCCCGTGAGCTCGCCGCCATCGCCTACATAGCTATCGCCTCCCCCTCGCCTCCTCGAAGTGCCTGCGAGCTACGCGTCGACGCCCCGACCTGCTCGATGAGCCACACGCCGCCGGAAGCGCTCCACTGCCTCCACCGAGCTCCTCCTCGCTGTTCGGTCACCAGAGATCCCCCTCGTCACCGCGCTCAGCTCCGACCACCTCAGAGCTCGCCGTTCGCTCCACTGCAACCGTTGTGAGCTTCCGCGTCGATCCCCCTCTCCTCTGGCTCTTTTGCTTCCGCTAACGCCATTGCCGTCGCGACCAGGAGTTTGGCTCCGCCGGCCATGCCGCCGCTATGGCCACCGTCACCTAGAGCCGCAACCGAGTGCGTCATAGCGCTTAGTGCATCACCAGGTGCCCGTAGCACCCCTCCGTGGCCCCTGCCGTGCAGTATAATGCCGACCCCGAGCACACCCGCACGCCGGCCGCCGCGAGCTCTTTTCCAGCGAGCTCCCGCCACCCCAGCTAATCCTACTTGCTACATTGGATGCGCGCGTTCGCCAGCTCCGCGTAGATACCATCCGCCTTGCGTTTGGTCGCCAGAGGAGCGATCCCGAGCACCTCCGCCGTCTCTGGCGTCGCCGGCGACGAGCCATGGACCAAGTCCGGCGAGGTTGACTCGTTTGACCTGGGGTTTGACCCCCCAGGGTCACTGACGTGTGGGCCATGCCCCTGTTTAGTTTAGGTGTTAGATTAGTTAGTGCTAATTAACTTAGTTAATTGGTTAACTCACTGACATGTGGGCCCAGGCCCTAATTAACCTAGATTAGTGCTAACGTAACACTACTAACTCTCTTAGTTAGTTGTTACACTGACATGTGGGTCCCAGCCGTCAGGTTTGACCTGGGCTGGCGCCTTTGACCTGCTGACATCACCCCGATGTCATGCTGACGCAGTTAACCTTTTTCTGGACTTGTCCTTATTCAGAAAAATCCAGAAAATTCCCTAAACTTCTAAAATTCGTAGAAAATTATCTGTAACTCCAAATTAAATAAGTTATATATGAAAAATGATCAGAAAAATCCAATCTATCCATCTGTACTAGTTTCATGCATGATAAAGAAACTTAACCCTTCTGTTTAGATCAAAATATGATAATGCATTATATGAGTTCATAACTTGAGTTTGAATTTGAACCCTTGGTTCAAATAAGCTCAAACCCTTCTGTTCTAGTTGCACTAGCTCAAATCACAACATGTTGCCATGTCATGTTCATGCATCATATTGTGCATTGCATTGATTGCGTTTTCTCTCAATTGCCGGTATTTGTTCCCTCTCAGTAGACGAGGTTCCGACGATGAGATCGATGACACCGATGAAGAGCTATAATATCTTTAGAAGTGCCATGCAAGCAAAACCCCCTTGTTCATTCCGATAAAATCCCACTCTCTCGCTCCTGCTCTCTTTCACTACATTAGGACAACAACGATTCAACTCTTACATGCTGCGGTAGTTGAACCCCTTTCCTCTGCATGACCTGTCATTGCCACAGTAAATAGATGAAACCCACTAGCATGAGTAGGAGTTGTTTGAGCCCTGATGTGCCTACTCATTCATGCTTGTTTGTCATGCCTGCTACTGCTTAGAGTTGAGTCAGGTCTGATTCATCGGGGATGAATTGGAATGGTGATGAACATGTCCTACTGTGCGTGAACTAAGTGTGTGAACACGATTTGGTAAAGGTAGCGGTGAGAGGCCATGTAGGAGTACATGGTGGGTTCTCTCATTGACGCCGTTCTCAGGAACTGAGTTCTGTGTTTGTGATCCATGAACAGCTACTACCACACATTGGGATCCTTAATTGACTCTCTCGATTTATTAATCGCCTTGATCTCTGTCCAGGAGTTGCAACTAGTTTCTGGTGTTTGTAGGATATGTGTTGGAGGCCGTGCATAGCGCTGAACCTAGGGGTGGGCTATGATGCGGTAGATACACCGTGGCCCAGTGTACCGGGCGCCCGTTTGGTGTCTCGGGAACCCTGCACACATCATTTGGGGCTGTGAGCGAAACCCCGGCCGAATCTCCTCACGGATGGAACCCGAATAGGCGATAAAGCTGGACTAGAGACTTGTGTGGTTAGTCTGGTCGTGGCCGACTCCCTCGCCAGGCTTCTGCTTGAAGGTTGCCGAGATACACGATGTGTCCATGGTGGTAAGTGGCGAGAGCGTGTGTGAAGAAGTACACCCCTGCAGGGTTATAAATGATCTATTCGAATAGCCGTTTCCGCGGTAAAGGACTTCTGGGTTGCCTGTACAGTTCATAGACAAGTGAAAGTGGATACTCTAAAACTCGCAAGATAAGCGTGAGTGCTATGGATGGCCTTCTCGTAGGGAGACGGGAGCGGATCCATAGTGGTGTATTGATATGGTGAATATGTGGACTCGTGTGCGCCACCTCAAAAGAGTTACTTGCAGTCATAGTTTAGGACAGCCACTGAGTCAAAGCTAGCTTGCTGCAGTCAAACTCCACCGCCCCCTTTGTTGATACTGATGCATATGTAGCTAGTTCTGATGTAAGTCTTGCTGGGTACATTTGTACTCACGTTTGCCTATTTTATGTTTTGCAGAGAGACGTCAGTCTCGCTAGTTGTTCCGTGTGGACTTCGACGTTTAGCTTGATACCTCAGCTACGATCTTGTGCCCTCGGCAGGATCTGGTAGATAGTCAGGCTTCTCAGCCTTTTTCATTTGTAGATGTCTGTACTCAGACATGTTAAGCTTCCGCATGCGCTTTGACTTGTATGCTCTGAATGTTGGGTCTTGAGACCCATGTTTGTAATATCTCGCTCCTCGGAGCCTAATGAATAAATACTTTGAGTCGTAGAGTTTTGTTGTGACGCCATGTTGTATTTACACATATCGGGGATATTGTGTGTATGATTGAAATGCTTGGTATGTGTGGGATCCGACAACCTAGTTGTTTCTCCTTGGTAGCCTCTCTTATGGGGAAATGTAGTCTTGTGCTTCCATGAGCCATAGTAGTCCGCTGCAGCCCGGTTCACCGGAGTCCTGCTAGCCCAGCACTACTGCTCCGGAACACTTGACTGGCCGGCATGTGATTCACTTCATTCCTCTGTCTGTCCCTTCGGGGAAATGTCACGCGGTGACATCCCGAGTCCTGCCTAGCCTGCTACAGCCCGGTTCACCGCAGTCCTGTTAGCCCAGTGCTACAGCCCGGATTCGCACGCTGCTGACCAACATGCTCGATGTTGATTCATGTATGCCTATCCCCGTAAGTTAGTGCCACTTTGGGTTCACGACTAGTCATGTCGGCCCGAGTTCTCTGTCATATGGATGCTAGCGACACTATCATATACATGAGCCAAAAGGCGCAAACGGTCTCGGGCCATGGTAAGGCGACACCCGTGGGAATACCGTGCGTGAGGCCACAAAGTGATATGAGGTGTTACCGGCTAGATCGATGTGACTTGGAATCGGGGTCCTGACAGCTTTTGGTATCAGAGCCTGACTGCCTGTAGGATTACCAAGCCAAACTGGTCGAAGTTGAGTCTAGAAATGCTTTAGTTATATAAGGGAATTGATTGTGGAAGGGAACGTAAGGCTCTTTTTACTACTTTACCTTATGCCCTTCTGATCTGAGTCATCATCTTCTCTTCTACGGGGATTAAGAACTAGGCTTCTGATCTTTCTATTAGGATCACGTGTTACTAATCCATAGACTTATAGGATTGTTGGTTTCAAGCCTCAGTTCAGTTCCTACTATTTCCGTATGTTCATAGCTGGCCTCAGAATCTGGATATTGTGATGTTGAGTGGTTATGCCACCATTTTTCACGATGTCTCAAATCTTTTTGAGCATTTACAGCCGTTATGTTGTCTGAGTCATCCCAGGTTTCTAAAGAATCTGATGCATTTGCAAATCCTTCCTCCCAGTTCCCGATGTCCTTTTAGGCCAGATTAAGCGCACTAAACGGTCTGTTGAGGTACTCCATTGCCTTGACATATATGTTGGAGGTAGTATGATGACCCTAGGCATTCTAGAGAACCACCCAGTAATCTAGCAATGCTTTATATTCCTAGTGTGATGATTCTAGACGTCATTCTCGAAAGCATCCTGTGATGCCATTTAGTTAATAGGCATTCTATTCCTGGGTTCTTGAACCCGAGATTCACCCTACTTACTTCATGTTGATAGTGTTGCTAGTTCCTTTAGGATATTAGTAACCTTGCGACAGTCCTCAAGGTTCGTGGTATTTCCTTCTTCCAAATACCATGAACCATTAAGGCAGAAGTTCTTTGAACCAAAAGATCACAATAAGAGTGCTCTTGATGAGTTCTCCATTCTGCATTGTGAATCTGCCAGTACTACCTTTCCGCATGGATTATCTGGAAGAAATATGTTGAACTTGTTTGACATACTAAATCTATGCATCCGCAACTCAGAAAACCATATGTTCCTTTGAGTTGTCTCTCTTTAAGTTGTATTCTGACCCCTGTCTATCAATTGATAGTCAGGACTAGTTGTGCATTCGTGTTATCGATGCCTATTATTTTTGTGGTCCGTCGGTCCGTTCTATTCCAGAATGACTAGGAGAAACAAGCTCCAGTACCTCATCCATTTCTAGGATTGGGTCAAAGCAGTTGTATTCCGCAGATCAAATTCAATCAAGCTTTTGGTCTGTTCTACCCTGAAGTATTACCCACTTTATGTCAGGAACGTCATGAGAATTGCACCTTCTCTTATGAATTCTTGATGCAGTGATACTTCTCGCCATCATCATTCGCTCCTCAGTTCCGTGTTGTTGCAACCGGAATACCGACAAGTGAACCGTGATGTGTGAAATCAATACTCCTAGCAACTAGTTGCTTGGTAGTAAATGGACAATATTCTCATTCTTAGCGTGTTGGTTATTGAATCATCATTCTAAGATAGATTGTGCTACCTAGTCCTTATTTCCGGTGCACTCTTCGATCAATGAGTTAGGATTATTCAATCCCTTGCTTATTTGATCATATCGTCTTGCTCTGAAAAGCAAGATTGCTCTCGAGCTTAGTAACATATCGGTGGTTCGTGATGTTCCGAATATCTTCTCCGAAGTATTACCAGGTTGTCACCTGATCGCTATGTTGAGTTCGTGATCTTGTTGGTTTTCCTCCAAACCACCCATTCTCCAAGAATCTGTGTTGGATACCCTGAGCTAGTTGGTTAAGCCAAACAACAACTTGGAGAGTTGGAAGATAAAAGCTTGTCTGACTTAGTTCATGTTAAGGGATATCTTTGTGTGTGTGTGTGTTAGTTGAAGAAAGATGATATCTTCATCGATTGGTCCCTGTGAACAGTTGTTGGACCTATTGTCTTGTCAAAACTTTGATTTGAGTATGGGCTATCGTCAAGTCAAATCAGAACCAACGATGTTCGTAATGTTATCTTACTCGTGGTTGATCCCTCGAGCATACACCATTACATCTTTTGGTCTGGCCAATGCTATCACCGTGTTCACAGGATGGTGGAAGTCCAGTGATATGGAAATTCCGATGAGTTGCTTTTGAGCCCATCATCTTGTCTCCCCCATGATTCATGTTGAACATTAAGCTAGTGTTGGAAACTTTGTAAGCAATTCCTTCATGTTCCGTTCATGAAGGATATGTTTTATGAAAGAAGTGACTTCCTTTGATTCACGTGCTTTTGATGCAAGTTGTCGCCGTGAATTCGAGAAAGTTTATTTTTGCCTCCTCTAGAATCATCCCAAGTTAGTCATGCATACGTGCGAAGTATTCTGTGGTTTGGAGACTTGCAACCTCCATTCTATATGTATTTCTAGCACACCAAGCCACTGACTGATTTGCTCGCGGAAAAGGAGTTGTTGTGCGAATACTAGTTCATGCACAAGATTCCAATATCCTCAATGATGGTTCCCAACCTGAACTCGGTAGCGTTTAGTTGTAAGACTACTATGTGCTCATGCTTGTCTCGGACATCGTGTTCACATGTATGTAGCAGAACCAGCTCATGGTTTGGAGCTTGCTATCAAAGTTCATCTCCCGAGAATCTCGCAATGCCACCTCGTCGGTTTGTGTTGCAAATTTTCTTTTCCAGAAATGATGTCTGAAATGTTCCGTTGCCAACCAGATCTGAATCTGAGGTAGATATGATGGTTGGAGCTATTCCAAGATTTATGAAGTAGGTCCCGACAAGGTTGATGTTCCGGCCGACACACCTAGCCAGAAGATCTATCATTGTAGTGTCTTGATTGAGCAATTTTTTCCATCTTCTCTATGAGGACTTCGTGCGACTTATTGTAGAAGTTGCTCCTGAGGAATTCTTGTGCTCTCAGTTCCCTCGATTATGCTATAACCATTCAAACAGTGGAATCACTCTCGACTGTTGAGTTTTCCCTAGTTACTAGAATCATTCCCAACATTGCATTTTGTTCCCATCATGCACCCGTCGTTGTGCCAGTCTACCATGGGTCCCACCCATTCCTGATGATAAGCAAAAATCATTCCTTGCGTTGTCTTCAACAAGGTAGACCACATCATCCATTCTAGTCCGGTTATGCCATCCTTTCGTACCCCGCCAAACGATTGTTGGTGAATTGCCTCAGGTTGTTATAGACAATTTCAATGTTCTCTGAATCAAAAGTAATTCTTTTTGCCACTTAAGGGATGATTCTACGGGTCACCCTCCTCCAAGATGTCTTGTTTTGGTGTCTTGGAAACTCAACTCCTCTCTACGTTGGCAACCGTTCACCACCCTCTTAGGTGTGGAATTGTTGCCTACCTAGTGAACCTTTGTCATGGTTTCACTCCATCCCTCTAGACGTATGCTCCGTGTCTCAGCTCGAGAGATGTTTCAGCGTCTCGCTCCATGAGTTGATCCTGAGTTGTTCGATCTTCAATAAGATCGATCCTTCTAGAGTTTTCCCTTTCCTCTCATTGTCATGTTAGTTGGAGTTATCAGAGCAGGACATCGAGACAGTGATGGTGATCGAATCAACGTTCTTATGAAGTGCCACCTGGATCATGAAGATTGTGTTAGTTTGCGTTCCCCCTTCATCTTACCCTACGCTTGAATCTCGGGGCGAGATTCTTGTTTAGTGGGGGTGAGTTTTCACAACCCTAGTCAGTGCATGCATTAGGGTGTTTGCATCATGTTTAAATTTCGGTTAAACTTGAATGGGGATGTTCAAACCCTAGCACCAACTGGAACTCAACTAGGTTCAATCCAATTTTTTTTCAAAGAACCCAAAATGCCCTTTGAAAATGTTCATGATTTCTAATAAAGGTGAAAACCTCTGCCAAAAATGATGAATATATTTCCAGGACATTCTGGATCTTTGAATTAACTCATATCGTATTTGAATTGGAGCATTTAAATCCTATAAATATTTTTAAATGCTCTAATAATTCTAAAACTAGTTTGGGTTGTTGGAAATAATCCAAACACTGCCCAGCATTATTTTCAGGATTTTACAAAATGGATTAGTATTTTTACTAATTCAAAACATGAATAAAAGAAATAGAAAACAGGAAATAAAAGAGAGAGACTTACATGGCCTCACCTACGCGGACCACCTGGCCGGCCCAGCTGGCAGCCCAGCCAACTGGCCCAGCCCACCACCGCAACCCCCTCTGTCGCCTTCCTCCTCACGCAAGCTCCTGCTTGCCGCTGCTGCTGGAGACGGCCCCGAGCGCCACGACACCCCCCTGACCGCCCCTCTCTCTCTGGAACCTCTCCTCCTCCTCCTCTGCTCTCTCACTCTCCCCCTGCTCTATCCCTTGCCTCTCCCGCCATGGCCGATTCACCCGTGAGCTCGCCGCCGTCGCCTGCGTAGCTATCGCCTCCCCCTCGCCTCCTCGAAGTGCTTGCGAGCTCCGCATCGATGCCCCGACCTCCTCGATGAGCCACACGCCGCCGGAAGCGCTCCACTGCCTCCACCGAGCTCCTCCTCACCGTTTGGTCGCCGGAGATCCCCCTCGTCACCGCGCTCAGCTCCGACCACCTCAGAGCTCACCGTTCGCTCCACTGCAACCGTTGTGAGCTTCTGCGTCGATCCCCCTCTCCTCTGGCTCTTTTGCTTCCGCTAACGCCATTGCCGTCGCGGCCGGGAGTTTGGCTCCGCCAGCCATGCCGCCACCGTGGCCACCGTCACCTAGAGCCGCAACCGAGTGCGTCATAGCACTCAGTGCATCACCAGGTGCCCGTAGCACCCATCCGTGGCCCCTTCCGTGCAATATAATGCCAACCCCGAGCACACCCGCACGCCGGCCGCCGCCGCGAGCTCTTTTCCAGCGAGCTCCGGCCACCCCAGCTACTCCCACTTGCTCCATTGGATGCGCGCGTTCGCCAGCTCCGCGTACATACCCTCCGCCTTGCTTTTGGTCGCCGGAGGAGCGATCCCGAGCACCTCCGCCGTCTCTGGCGTCGCCGGCGACGAGCCGTGGACCAAGTCCGGCGAGGTTGACTCGTTTGACCTGGGGTTTGACCCCCCAGGGTCACTGACGTGTGGGCCATGCCCCTGTTTAGTTTAGGTGTTAGATTAGTTAGCGCTAATTAACTTAGTTAATTGGTTGACTCACTGACATGTGGGTCCAGGCCCTAATTAACCTAGATTAGTGCTAACGTAACACTACTAACTCTGTTAGTTAGTTGTTCTTATTCAGAAAATCCAGAAAAAGGCTTAAACTTCTAAAAATCATATAAATTCAACCGTAGCTCCAAATGAAACAAGTTATATATGAAAATGATCAGAAAAATCCAATCTATCCATCTGCACTAGTTTCATGCATGATAAAGCAACTTAAACCTTCTGTTTATATCAAAACATGTTAATGCACTTTATAAACCCATAACTCGAGTTTGTATTTGAATCTTTGATTCAAATGAGCTCAAACCACCCTGGTTGTAGATGCATTAGCTCAACACACTCATCTTGCCATGTATTATTCATGCATCATATTGTTGCATTGCATTGATTGTGTTTCTCTCTGTTGCCGGTAATTGTCCCCTCCCGATAGACGTGATTCCGACGACGTGATCGATGACACTGGTGAAGAACTATAATATCTTCAGAAGTGCCAGGCAAGCAAAACCCCCTTGTTCATTCCGATACAATCCCATTCTCTCGCTCCTGCTCTCTTTACTGCATTAGGACAACATCGATTCAACTCTTACATGCTGCGGTAGTTGAACCCCTTTCCTCTGCATGACCTGTCATTGCCACAGTAAATAGATGAAACCCACTAGCATGAGTAGGAGTTGTTTGAGCCCTGATGTGCCTACTCATTCATGCTTGTTTGTCATGCCTGCTACTGCTTAGAGTTGAGTCAGGTCTGATTCATCGGGGATGAATTGGAATGGTGATGAACATGTCCTACTGTGCGTGAACTAAGTTTGTGAACACGATTTGGTAAAGGTAGCGGTGAGAGGCCATGTAGGAGTACATGGTGGGTTCTCTCATTGAAGCCGTCCTCAGGAATTGAGTTCTGTGTTTGTGATCCATGAACAGCTACTACCACACATTGGGATCCTTAATTGACTCTCTCGACTTATTAATCGCCTTGATCTCTGTCCAGGAGTTGCAATTAGTTTCTGGTGTTTGTAGGATATGTGTTGGAGGCCGTGCGTAGCACTGAACCTAGGGGTGGGCTATGATGCGGTAGATACACCGTGGCCCGGTGTACCGGGCGCCCGTTTGGTGTCTCGGGAACCCTGCACACATCGTTTGGGGCTGTGAGCGAAACTCTGGCCCGATCTCCTCGCGGATGGAACCCGAATAGGCGATAAACCTAGACTAGAGACTTGTGTGGTTAGTCAGGTCGTGGCCGACTCCCTCGCCAGGCTTCCGCTTGAAGGTTGCAGAGATACACGACGTATACATGGTGGTAAGTGGCGAGAGCATGTGTGAAGAAGTACACCCCTGCAGGGTTATAAATGATCTATTCGAATAGCCGTGTCCGCGGTAAAGGACTTCTGGGTTGCATGTACAGTTCATAGACAAGTGAAAGTGGATACTCTAAAACTCGCAAGATAAGCGTAAGTTCTATGGATGGCCTTCTCGTAGGGAGATGGGAGCGGATCCATAGTGGTGTATTGATATGGTGAATATGTGGACTCGTGTGCGCCACCTCAAAAGAGTTACTTGCAGTCATAGTTTAGGATAGCCACTGAGTCAAAGCTAGCTTGCTGCAGTCAAACTCCACCACCCCCTTTATTGATACTGATGCATATGTAGCTAGCTTGCTGTAGCATATTGTGTGTATGATTGAAATGCTTGGTATGTGTGGGATCCGACAACCTAGTTGTTTATCCTTGATAGCCTCTCTTATGGGGAAATGTAGTCTTGTGCTTCCATGAGCCATAGTAGGCCGCTACAGCCCGGTTCACCGGAGTCCTGCTAGCCCAGCACTACTGCTCCGGAACACTTGACTGGCCGGCATGTGATTCACTTCGTTCCTCTGTCTGTCCCTTCGGGGAAATGTCACACGGTGACATCCGGAGTCCTGCCTAGCCTGCTACAGCCCGGTTCACCGGAGTCCTGTTAGCCCAGTGCTACAGCCCGGTTTCACACGCTGCTGACCGACATGCTCGATGTTGATTCATGTATGCCTGTCCCCGTAAGTTAGTGCCACTTTGGGTTCACGACTAGTCATGTCGGCCCGGGTTCTCTGTCATATGGATGCTAGCGACACTATCATATACGTGAGCCAAAAGGGGCAAACGGTCCCGGGCCATGGTAAGGCGACACCCATGGGAATACCGTGCGTGAGGCCGCAAAGTGATATGAGGTGTTACCGGCTAGATCGATGTGACTTGGAATCGGGGTCCTGACAGTATGTAGCCGTATATGATGTATGTCAGAGTGAAGGAGAAACCTGTCAAAATTCTCGAGTTTGCCTGTCGAGTCACGCGCAGCAAGGTTATAAAGTTTTGCAAAGTTCAGTGGAGCCACCATACCGAGGATGAAGCCACCTGGGAATGAGAGGATGATCTACGCAAGGACCACCCACACCTATTTTTTAGCCAACCCGAATCTCGAGGGGGAGATTCATCTTAAGGGGGGTAGGTTTGTAACATCCCAAATTTTCAATTTGGAATGTTATACATAGGCCATTCGTGCATATCATATTTTTTTTGCATTTCGTTTTGCGATCCTCAAAATTCTAAGCAACTCAAGGACCCACGGAGAGAGTTGGGGATTTCACCGTTTTCAAATTTTGAATTTTCTCAAATATCGAAACAAGGATCACCTTGGTTTTAATATATTTTTCTCTCTGAAAATAGTTCATATTAAGAATATACGAGAGGAGATAATATGACTTCTCCAAAATAAATGAAATATTGGAGGAAAAACTTTAAAATCAAATAAACATTTAATTTTGATTTTAATTGCAATTTTATTTGAACTAGAAAAATATGGATTTTTCAAAATTGCATTTTAGGGCCAAGAAAATGTTCATCTCGTTCTACATATTTTATTTAGACAGTGAAAATTTGTTTTGGTATTATTAGATTTTTATTTTATTTATTAGGATTTTTCCGACGAAATGTGTTTAAAAAAAAAGTTTCCCGCCCGACCGGGCCGGACCCCAGCCGAGCAGGCCGGCCCGCCTAGCGCCGCCGCCTCCCCTCCCGTGCACGAGACGGACTCGCCGGAGTCCGCCTGCACCACGCCGCCGCGCCGCCCCTTCCCCAAGTCGGCCTCGCCCGACCCCCCCTATAAGTACCCCGCCGCCGCCGCCCTCTCCGCCACCCCACCACCCCGTCACCAGACGCCACCGCCGCCTGCGCGCCCCACTGCCGCAAGCCGCCGCCGCCTCCCGCCCGGCGCCGCCGTCGCCCGACGCCGCCGCCGGAGCCCCCCGACGCCGCACCGCCCCACCGGAGCCCCGCCGGAGGTAGCCGACACCGCTGCCGCCATTTGTCATTTTTTCGGTTAACCGTTCGGTTTTTTAGAAACCCTAGATTCATTTTTTTAGATCGGTTCGTTCGGTTTTTCTTCGCGGTTTAGTTATATAGCGGACGTTCGTCCGTACGTTCGTTTTAACGAACGCTGTTCGTCAGTTAAGCTCAGGCAGCGGACGTTCGTTCATTAGGCTGTTCGTCTCGTTTCTTTTTCCAGGGTTTTTCCGTGATTATTTTCAATCGCGATTTCTGCCCTGATCTTCGTTCTAGTATAACTTTTCGCTCGTTTATCCAAATCAGGTGAAACAAGCGCCTAGATCTTCGTCTTGAAGTTCTCTTTCTGTTTAACCAACTTGAACAAGATTTTTGTACTGTAAAATTTGACTTTAGTCCAGATTAGTAAACAGATCTTGTTTCTTTTGTAGTTTGAGTTTCATTGCTCCGTCTGATTTGATTCTTTTTGCAAACAGGAGTTCTTCAGTTGAACTTTCTGGTTAGATCTTCTTATTTGAGCTTTTCCCGTGCATCTTTGCTTGAGTGCTTATGTATGCTAGTGTTTGTTTGCGATAGAATTCTCGGAGTGCGAAGCGTGCTACTACGAGTCACTAGGTTTTGCGGATCGTCAGCAAGGCAAGTAACACATTGATCATACCCCTTTATTACCCATTTTTTATGCATTAGTTTCAACCCTCACACATTGCATGAGTAGGATCTATTAACATGTGGGTCTGGGTAGTAGATGATGAGGTAGAACCTATTACCTGTTTTATTATCAAACCCTTGGGAGTTACTTCTACGTTATGCTTATATTGCCATGCTATGCTCGTAGACGTGGTTTGGGTTTGAGAGTATCCATGACAGATGTGAGATTGTTAATTAATGGTTAACTTAAGGTGGCAACTTTAATACACATCCGGGTGGATTGTTGGTTTGGGCACCTGGAGAATCTAGTGTTGTCCTAGGATATCCCGGAGTACCCATGTGATCCTCCTACGGTCCGCCACCCAGGCTCAAAGGGATCATCATATTATTCATGCTAGAAACTTCCGTGTGCAGCTACAAGCTATTATGGGCTCTAGCATAGTTGAGTATGTTGTATGACCTCTTTCAGTGGTGGGCTAGCAGATGTAGAGGGAATGTAGGTGTAACTGTCCACCCAGAGTAAAGAGTTAATGCTTCTGAAAGACTGTGTCTCGGTCATCCGTTTCTCAAACACCATGTAGTGCGAGAAATCCAACGGAGGAGATCGAGTCTTGTGGGGAAAAGTGCGCGAACCACTGTAGAGTGTACAAACTAATCATGGTTAGCCGTGTCCCCAGTTATGGACATCTTGAGTATCTGGTTCTTGAATTATCCTGTTGATCTCAACACTTTATTTAAACTAATTTGATTGGGTTAATGATTACCTTAATTTGGGATTGAGTTGGAGGAACCTTCTCAATGTTGTTCAACTACCATGATAGTTAAATAAAGTATATTCCTTTGTTGTAGGGAAAAATTGGCTTTTTGCAAAAACATATTAACCATTGAGCCTCTACCAGCCATATATGCATGTAGTGATAGCATTATTTCATTCATTGCTCTGCTGTGTTATTTTGCCAGCATATTCCATGTGCTGACCCGTTTTCGGGCTGCAACGTATCATGTTGCAGACTTTTCAAACGAAGAGTAAGGTTTGCTAGGCCGTTGTCGTGCACTCAGCTATGCCGTTGGAGTTGATGGACTCACTTTATCTTCCAAGCCTTCTGCTGTTATCTTATTTAGATGGCCTTAAGCCATATTTATTGTAATAAGTTCTCTTTGGAAACTAACGATGTAATAAGTGTGTGATTGCTACTCTGTTATAAATCCTTCGAGTACTGTGTGTGTCAGCATTACCGATCCAGGGATGACACTTTAGGCACAGAGACTTGACCGTCTGAGGTCGAGTCGCTACAATAGTCATACATGCTTGCGATAATAACTTGCATGGAATATTTTGTCCTACCCTCCCGTGGTAGCGGGGTCCATAAGGAAACTAAGGCTCTTATATGTGGCACTTCCGTCTTGGTCATATCAGAAAGAAACATATGCAAAAACTTCATAAAGATGGAGTGTTAACATCGTTTGATTTTGAATCATTTGATACATGCAAAGCTTGTCTGATGAGTAAAATGACCAAGACACCATTCACTGGTCATCTTGAACAGGCGCTTGAATAATTTGATATAATACATAGTGATGTATGTGGACCAATGAGTGTTCCGGCGCATGGTGGATACTTATACTTCGTTACCTCTACTGAAGATTTGAGTATATATGGGTATATATACTTAATGAAACATAAGTCTGAAACATTTGGAAAGTTCAAAGAATTTCAGAACGAAGTTGAGAATCATCATGGCAAGTTCTATGATCAGATCATGGAGGAGAATATCTAATCCATGAGTTTAGCAAGCATCTAAGTGATTGCGGGATTGTACCACAACTTATCCCTCCCGAAACTCCATAGGGAAACTACGTGTAGGAAAGGCGTATCCAAACCTTGTTAGACATGGCAGGTCAATGATGTCATTTAGCGATCTACCTTTATCATTTTGGGTATATGCACTTGAGACAACAATATATACAATAAACAAAGCACCATCAAATCCTATTGAGGCGACACCATATGAGTTATGGAATGGTAAGAAACCAAATTTGTTGAATCACAAGATTTGGGGTTGTGAAGCTTATGTAAATGTTTACAACCAAACAAGCTTTATCCTAAAGCAGACAAGTGCTACTTTGTGGGTTATCCCAAAGAAACATTTGGGTATTCCTTCTACCAAAAGTCCAGTGACAAAGTGTTTTGTTGCAAAAGGTGGACACTTTCTCGAGGATGAGTTTCTCGCTAAAGAAGTAAGTGGGAGGACAGTACAGTGATACGTCTCCAAAGTATCTATAATTTTTTATTGTTCCATGCTATTATATTATCTGCTTTGGATGTTTTATATGCATTAATATGCTATTTTATATGATTTTTGGGACTAACCTATTAACCAAGAGCCCAGTGCAAGTTCTTGTTTTTCCTTGTTTTAGAGTTCCGCAGAAAAGGAATATCAAACGGAGTCCAAACGGAATGAAACTTTCGCGATGATTTTTCTTGGACCAGAAGACATCCAGAGGGCTTGGAGTGCATGTCAGTAAAGCCATGAGGCGGACACAAGGTCAGGAGGCGCGCCCAGGGGGTTAGGGCGCGCCCCCACCCTTGTGGGCCCCTCGTGACTCCACCGACCTATTTCTTCCGCCTATATACTCTCAAATATCCAAAAACCTTCCAAGGGAGCCATGAAACCACTTTTCCACTGCCGCAACCTTCTATACCCGTGAGATCCCATCTAGGGGCCTTTTCCGGTGTCTTGCCGGAGGGGGATTCGATCACGGAGGGCTTCTACATCAACACCATTACCTCTTCGATGAAGCGTGGGTAGTTTACCACAGACCTACGGGTCCATAGCTAGTAGCTAGATGGCTCTTCTCTCTCTTTGATTCTCAATACCATGTTCTCCTCGATGTTCTTGGAGATCTATTCGATGTAATACTCTTTTGCGGTGTGTTTGCCGAGATCCAATGAATTGTGGATTTATGATCAGCTTATCTATGAATATTATTTGAATCTCCTCTGAATTCTTATATGCATGATTTGATATCTTTGCAAGTCTCTTCGAACTACCGATTTGGTTTGGCCAACTAGATTGGTTTTTCTTGCAATGGGAGAAGTCCTTGGCTTTGGGTTCAATCTTGCGGTGCTTGATCCTAGTGACAGAAGGGGAACCGACACGTATTGTATTGTTGCCATCGAGGATAAAAAGATGGGGTTTTCATCATATTGCTTGAGTTAATTCCTCTACATCATGCCATATTTCTTAATGCGTTACTCTGTTCTTATGAACTTAATACTCTAGATGCAGGCAGGAGTCGGTCGATGTGCGGAGTAATAGTAGTAGATGCAGAATCGTTTCGGTCTACTTGACACGGACGTGTGCCTATATTCATGATCATTGTCTTAGATATCGTCATAACTTTGCGCTTTTCTATCAATTGCTCAGCAGTAATTTGTTCACCCACCGTAATATTTTCTATCCGGAGAGAAGCCTCTAGTGAAACCTATGGTCCCCGGGTCTACTTTCCATCATATAAGTTTCCGATCTACAATTTAGTTTCCTATTTACTTTCTTTGCAATCTTTTACTTTCTGTTCCATAAATCAAAAATACCAAAAATATTACTTTACCATTTATCCATCTCTATCAGATCTCACTTTGCAAAGAACCATGAAGGGATTGACAACCCCTTTATCGCGTTGGGTGCAAGTTGGTGTTTGTTTGTGCAGGTATTCGGTGGCTTGCGCGTTGTCTCCTACTGGATTGATACCTTGGTCCTCAAAACTGAGGGAGATACTTACTCTACTTTGCTCATCACCCTTTCCTCTTCAAGGGAAAAACCAACGCAAGCTGAAGAGGTAGCATACAGCTTGACGAGCTTTCAGAATCTTAGGAAAATATAGACATGACTAACAAAAAGAAATTTGTTCCGGAAGTTGTCCATGCCACTGAACCAGAAGTTACAACACCACTTTTAAGTACTCTAGTTAAGATTGTGACTGAAATGCGTAGATCAGGAAGAGTTATCGAACCTCCTGAATGGTTTCATAGTGAAATATTCATCTTAGAAGAAGATGAACCTGCACACTACAGGGAAGCGATGGCGGTGCCCAGCTCAAAGAATGGCTCAAAGCCGTACAATCCGAAATGGAGTCCATGTACGAGAATCAAGTTTGGAACTTGGTCAATCCTCCAGAGGGTGTAAAACCCATACAATGTAAAGGGATCTTCAAGAGAAAAACAAACGCATATGGTAACCCCACCATCTACAAAGCAAGGCTAGTTGCGAAATGGTTTTCTCAACTCGAGGGAGTCAATAATGATGAGGCTTTGTCTCCAGTAGCAATGCTAAAGTCTGTACGGATTACGATGGCTATAGCTGCATATTTCGACTATAAGATATGGCAGATGGATGTCAAAACTGCTTTCCTAAATGGAAATCTGAAAGAGGATGTATATATGATACAACCAAAAGGTTTTGTCGATCCAAAGAATGCCGGAAAGGTGTGTAAGCTTGATGACCCACAAGTATAGGGGATCAATCATAATCCTTTCGATAAGTAAGAGTGTCAAACCCAACGATGAGCAGAAGGAAATGTCAAGTGGTTTTTAGCATGGTATTTTCTGCAAGCACTAAAATAGTCGGTAACAAGTAGTTTGATAGCAAGATAATTTGTAACAAGCAAGTAATGGTAACGGTAAATAAAGTGCAGCAAGGTAGCCCAATCCTTTTGTGGCATAGGACAAGCCAAAACGGTCTCTTATCATAGGCAAAGCGTTCTTGAGGGTACACGGGAATTTCATCCAGTCACTTTCATCATGTTGATTTGATTCGTGTTCGCTACTTTGATAATTTGATATGTGGGTGGACCGGTGCTTGGGTGTTGTTCTTACCTGAACAAACCTCCCACTTATGCTTAACCCCCTCGCAAGCATCCACAACTACGAGAAAAGTATTAAGATAAAATCTAACCATAACATTAAACATTTGGATCCAAATCGGTCCCTTACGAAGTAGTGCGTAAACTAGGGTTTAAGCTTCTGTCACTCTAGCAACCCATCATCTAATAATTACTCCATAATGCATTCCATTAGGCCCAAAGATGGTGAAGTGCCATGTAGTCGATGTTCACATGACACCACTAAGGGAATCGCAATACATATCATCAAAATATCGAACACATATCGAGTTCACATGATTACTTGCAACAAGATTTCTCCCGTGACCTCAAGAACAAAAGTAACTACTCACAAATGATAATCATGCTCCAGATCAGAGGGGTATTAAATAGCATAATGGATCTGAACATATAATCGTCCACCAAAAAAACCATATAGTAATCAACTCTACTAGTCACCCACAGGTACCAATCTGAGGTTCCGGTACAAAGATTGAACACAAGAGATAAACTAGGGTTTGAGAGGAGATGGTTTTGTTGAAGATGTTAATGGATATTGGCCTCCCAGAGATGAGAGGGTTGTTGGTGCTGACAATGGCTTCGATTTCCCCCTTCGGGAGGGAAGTTCAACCGGCAGAATCGCTCCGCCGGAGGGCAAAAGTGCTCCTGCCCAAGTTCCGCCTCGAGACGGCGGCGCTCCGTCCCAAAAGTCCTCTCCTTATCTTTTCTAGGTCAAAATGACCTATATATATCAGAAGATGGGCACCAGAGGTGGGCTGGGCTGAGCACAACCCACCAGGGCGCACCTGGGGGGCCTAGCGCGCCCTGGTGTACGTCTTGTGCTCACCAGGTGGCCCCTTCCGGTAGTTATTTGCTCCAGTATGTTTTATATATTCCAAAACAATTCTCCGTAAATTTTCAGCTCATTTGGAGATGTGTAGAATAGGTGACTCTGACATAGCTTTTTCAGGTCCAAAATTCCAGCTGCCGGCATTCTCCCTCTTTGTGTAAACCTTGCATATTATGAGAGAAAAGCCATTGGAATCACTCCATAAAGCATTATTATGCATAAAAACATTGTAAATAATAGTAGGAAAACATGATGCAAAATGGATGTATCAACTCCCCCAAGCTTAGACCTCGCTTGTCCTCAAGCGAAAAACCGATATCGAAAAACATGCCCACATGCTTAGAGAGAGAGAGGTGTGGATAAAAACAAAATATGGACATAGAAGCATCATGCTTATTATTATAACCACAACAAACCTTATCATAGAAATTTGTCACAACTTTATCATATAACTTCTCATGAACAAGTAATAATTCACCACAACATCGAAGTAAAAGCATAAACTCTATTGAAAACCAACAAACGATGTTCTCAGTCAAGTTTGCAACTACAATTCATCATCTTCTGAGGAAAGGGTCTCGTATTGGAGCCTTTTGGCAAGTCCACATACTGAACCATCATGTAATCTTCTATGATTTCTAACACTCACCTCATACACATGAGCATAACGTTTCAACCGGACACATAGAAAGATAGGTGCTTATAGTTTCGCCTCCCAACGTATTCACCTCAAGGGTGATGTCAACAATAATAATTCATGCTCAATTATATCCAACTGGATATATGTGCCTAGATCTTTCCACACCACATGATGCTTGCAAAAAGAGAAAAATAAAAAGGAATCGGGAAGAATACTTTGACTCTTGCATAAAAGTAAATACAAAAAGGTAAAAGATAGGCCCTTCACAGAGGGAAGCAGAGGTTTTCATGCGCTTTTTGGTTCTATGCTCAATCTCTTAGTGCAAAAGAACGTCACGTTATATTGCCCCTTATGATAGCAACCTTTATTATGCAGTCTGTCGCTTTTATTATTTTGCCATCACAAGTTCATACAACGCTCAATTTTCTCTTACACTAAATGATCCAACACATTTAGAAGCAATTTTTATCCTTATTGCATTGATGACAAATTACTTGAAGGATCTTACTCAATCCATAGGTAGGTATGGTGGACTCTCAAAACGAGATTTTTGATTTAAGGGTTTTTGGATGCACAGGTAGTATCTCTACTTAGTGCGGAATTTTTGGATAGCAAAGATATTGGGCAAGCACCGCATGTTAAAGGATCTCTCACAATATAACTTCTATGTGAATATGAACAACCATAAATCATTACGTTGTCTTCCTTGTCAAACGTCAACAATTTTGGCATATAATATTTGGGACAATTGCATTTTTACCCCTAGTTGGTTCCTACCCACGGGTTTTGCCCTTACTTTTCGAGCTTGCTCAGCTTTGCCCTTACCTTTTCCGTCGTGGTCCCTCGAATGCCCTTTGACCGTTTGACCAAAACTTTGAAAATTCTTAACTAATTCATATGAACTCAAAAAAAAGCAAATAAGATATCAAAATGTACAGATAAACATTACCTTTATGTGCATATCATTTGCATTCAGGACAAAAGCACCCTTTAAACTACCTGAGGTAATTAATGTTATTAACATTATTAAAAATAAAAAGGTATAAACAATATTTTTTTCATGAAAAAAAATTACATGCAAATGTAGGTGATGTTGTCTGAACATCCAGATATCTTATTTGCATTTTTCTGAGTTCGTATCATCTTGTTATGAATGTTCTAACGACTTTGACCATTATTTGGAAACTTCATAACAAGTTGATACGAACTCAGAAAATGCAAATAAGATATCAGGATGTTCAGAAAACATCACCTACATTTGCATGTAATTTTTATTCATGAAAAAAAATTGTTTATACCTTTTTATTTTTAATAATGTTAATAACATTAATTACCTCAGGTAGTTTAAACGATGCCTTTGTCCTGAATGCAAATGATATGCACATAAAGTTAATGTTTATCTGAACATTTTGATATCTTATTTGCATTTTTGTGAGTTCATATGAATTAGTTATGAATTTTCAAAGTTTTGGTCAAACGGTCAAAGGGCATTCGAGGGATCTCGACGGAAAAAGTAAGGGCAAAACAGAGCAAGCCCGAAAAGTAAGGGCAAAACCCGTGGGTAGGAACCAACTAGGGGTAAAAATGCAATTGTCCCATAATATTTTGATGGGGGCTCACAATGATCAAAGATGTCCAAGATAGTGTATTTGCATGTGAATCTTCTCTTGCCTTATTAATTCTTTCATGAATTGCATCATTGACCAATGCTATGTTTGTCAACTTTCAACAATTTTTACCACTTGTACTTTTCTTTATGTGATGTCATTACTTACTATAAGATTCACATATGATCTTTTTCATTATTTCCTTTTATTTTGATTGAAACATAAAAGTAAAGAAAGAAAAACTCGAACTAAACTTTATTATATATCTCGCACGTGATTACATACATAGATAGATCACTAAGCAAACACTCAAACATATATTGAACTAAACATTTTCAACTAATTGAAAAGATAACTAAAGATCGAACTAAGATAAATAAAGGCAAAGAGAGTGGTGGTGATACGATACCAAGGCACCTCCCCCAAGCTTGGTGAAGAAGATGATGGTGGTGGTGATGTCATGTTCATTTTCTCCAGCTTGTGTCGGAGGCTGAAATTATCATCCCTAAGATCCTCATTCTCTAGCTCAATGATAACCCACAAGTATAGGGGATCGCAACAGTTTTCTAGGGTAGAGTATTCAACCCAAATTTATTGATTCGACACAAGGGGAGCCAAAGAATATTCTCAAGTATTAGCAGTTGAGTTGTCAATTCAACCACACCTGGAAAACTTAATATCTGCAGCAAAGTATTTAGTAGCAAAGTAGTATGGAAGTAACAGTAACAGTGGCAAAAGTTACAGTAGCAGCTTTGTAGTAATTGTAACAGTGGCAACGGTAAAGTAACTTAGCAAAGATCAATATGTGAAAAGCTCGTAGGCATTGGATCAGTGATGGATAATTATGTCGGATGCGATTCCTCATGCAACGGTTATAACATAGGGTGACACAGAACTAGCTCCAATTCATCAATGTAATGTAGGCATGTATTCCGAATATAGTCATACATGCTTATGGAAAAGAACTTGCATGACATCTTTTGTCCTACCCTCCCGTGGCAGCGGGGTCCTATTGGAAACTAAGGGATATTAAGGCCTCCTTTTAATAGAGTACCGGACCAAAGCATTAACACATAGTGAATACATGAACTCCTCAAACTATGGTCATCACCGGGAGTGGTCCCGATTATTGTCACTTCGTGGTTACCGGATCATAACACATAATAGGTGACTAATGACTTGCAAGATAGGATCAAGAACTCACATGTATTCATGAAAACATAATAGGTTCAGATCTGAATTCATGGCACTCGGGCCCTAGTGACAAGCATTAAGCCTAGCAAAGTCATAGCAACATCAATCTCAGAACATAGTGGATACTAGGGATCAAACCCTAACAAAACTAACTCAATTACATGATAAATCTCATCCAACCCATCACCGTCCAGCAAGCCTACGATGGAATTACTCACGCACGATGGTGAGCATCATGAAATTGGTGACGGAGGGTGGTTGATGATGACGACGGCGACGGATTCCCCTCTCCGGTTTGGGCTTGGCGGCGACTCCATATCGTAAAACACGATGAATCCTTCTCTCTGATTTTTCCCCAAACGTGAATATATGGAGTTGGAGTTGAGGTCGGTGGCGCATCAGGGGGCCCACGAGACAGGGGGCGCGCCCCCACCATCGTGAATAGGGTGTGGGCCCCTTGGTCTTGATTCCTTCACCAGTATTTTTATATATTCGAAAAATATTCTCCGTGAAGTTTCAGGCCATTCCATGAACTTTTATTTCTGCACAAAAATAACACCATGGCAATTCTGCTGAAAACAGCGTCAGTCCGGGTTAGTTCCATTCAAATCATGCAAGTTAGAGTCCAAAACAAGGGCAAAAATGTTTGGAAAAGTAGATACGATGGAGACGTATCAACTCCCCCAAGCTTAAACCTTTGCTTGTCCTCAAGCAATTCAGTTGACAAACTGAAAGTGATAAAGAAAAACTTTTACAAACTCTGTTTGCTCTTGTTGTTGTAAATATGTAAAGCCAGCATTCAAGTTTTCAGCAAAGATTATGAACTAACCATATTCACAATAACATTTAGGTCTCATGTTTACTCATATCAATGGTGTAATCAACTAGCCAGCAATAATAATAAATCTCGCACTACTAGAAAAAGGCTTACTAGTGGCGTACCAATTTGCCTACTAATGGCGCACTACTGGTGCGCCACTAGCACCACGCCACTAGAATATTTTAGTAATGGCGCACCACAGGTGCGCCATTAGTATCTGGTATACTAATGGCGCACCACGGGTGCGCCATTAGTATCCCACAGGTGCGCCATTAGTAACTGGTATACTAATGGCGCACCAGATGGAAGTGCGCCATTAGTAGCATTTTTTTTAAAAAATCGTTTTTTTCTTAATCTCAGGTCACTATTTCACATATGAGATATCCAACACATATATATACAACAAGCATCCATATAACAATCATATCCAACACACAAGTTTCATCATATATACATACATAGCCAACACATAGTTCCATCGTTACATATTACAAAAGTTTCACATTGTTCATCCAACATCGTTATCCATCCAACACCATATTACAAAAGTTTCACATAGTTCAGTTCTCATTGTTCTTCTCCTTCTCCTTCCTCAGCCTGATGCGCCAAGAGCGGCGAGGCGGTGGAGGCAGCTGTGGGATGTAGTCTTCTACCACAATTGGCGTGGTCATGTCGCCCAGCTGTGGGATCGCCGGCGCCACCACCGGTG
The DNA here is from genome assembly GCF_018294505.1 of Triticum aestivum. Lineage (NCBI taxonomy): Eukaryota > Viridiplantae > Streptophyta > Magnoliopsida > Poales > Poaceae > Triticum > Triticum aestivum. The sequence continues at coordinate 68,026,487 of NC_057802.1, forward strand.
CGTGGTCATTGTCAGGCACCACCACCATCGCGAGGCCACCTTCAGGCAGGACGGGCACGACCATCGCTAGGTCATCCTCAGCCACCACCATCTCTTGCCCATGGTCAGCCACCACCATCTCTTGCCCATGGTCAGCCACCACCATCTCTTGCCCTTGGTCAGCCACCACCAGCGCTAGGTCATCCTCAGCCTGATGCCCATCGTCATCCTGCAGCGGCCCACTCTGCTCCTCTTCTCCCCCACTCCAGTCCGGATCATCCTTCTTGCTGTCTTTGCTGCTGCCAGAATCGCTGCTGCTTTCGCTAAAGCCAGAATCGCTGTTGCTTTTGCTACAACCATAATCGCTGCTGCTTTGGCTGTAGCCAGTGTCGCTGCTGCTGCTCCCATTGCCTGTCCAAATGCAACAATGGCCGTTAACAATCGATGTGAGACAAAGCCAAATGTAGAGGAATAAGAAGAGGCAGAACGCACTGGCATCTTCGTCGTCAGTGTAGCGCATGCGACACATAGTCGTGTTGAAAACCTTCACGATGAGCATTGTGGCGTCATCGTCGTACCTGAAGAGAAGAAAGTACCCGGTCCGTAGGTCGTAGGCACTGTAGAACTTCTCCCAGCCACGGCACAGGTACATGTGGCCCTCCTCGATCACCAACTCCACGTCCCACAGCCTGCGAACCCCGCTGCCGGCCTGTCGGAGCTTCACATTATGTGGCGGATCTTCACCCAGCATGTTCATAAAAGTGTCAGGCAGCCTCTGCAATTTGGGACAAGGAGTGATGTAGCAAACAACAGAGTTATCATAATGAGATGGGTGAAGGGGAGATCTCTCGTTTTATATACCTGCCTCGTGGCTGATACTGAAGTCCCAAGTATGATACTGAAGAACTCGAAAGCATCCAACTCGTACTCCGGTGAGGCAGAGCGGCGGTGGCTGCTTCCCCCCATCTCTGATAAGCAGCAGAAGAGACCAATTAGTACCAGGATTATACATCGACTAATTATACATCTGACCCAATTTATAAAACATGCGATGTATTCCACAATACAAAGAACAACTACCATTAATAGGTTGTTGTTTAGAAGGTTTCCCACATGTGTATCAGAGAACAAACATATGATCTAAGGTGAAACATTAGTGCCATGGTTAGTGGTAATTGGTAAATGCTATTTCTTTCTTTAGTCGATTTCATTTGCCTTGGTCTGAGAAAAAAATGCTACAGTTAGGAAATGCAAACATCAGATTAGAAATTATGTAGAATAGATAATCAACTTTGCTGATTCCTAATAATAGACTTATTGATTGACATTTAGGATCAAAATGCAACCAATGAAAAAAGAAAACAGAGGATCAGAGACAAGCCATGTCTTGCATTGTTTCTATTTTTGTGTTTACGGAAGTACCTAATGGTATTTTTATGATGTTTTGCAGCTGGTGAAAACGTATGAAATTGCATTGTTTTGCAGCTGGTGAAAGAAGCACCTAATTGCATTAACACATGTCCAGTTCCAATAGAAATCTTGGGGTACATTCATGCTTGAGACCCATAACAGGAGCTTACTAGCATTAACACATGCATTAACACATGCATCAAGCACCAGCTGCATTGTTTTGCAGCTGGTGAAAGAAGCACCTAAACTACAATACCTTACATGTAAGCAGTGCAAAAGGAGATGAAGAAGATATCAGTTGCTAAACCCGACAGCAATTGTTACACCGCTTTAATATCTCTCAACACTTTCTAGTAGCAACTAACAACCTGTATCATCACATAAGGTTTGCCCTATTGAAGTTTTGCACGATTTGGAATATATAACAGTTAATGATGTAATATGGCAATGAAGCAATTGCATTAAAAAAACTAAGACATGTGGAAGAGTGGACATTGTACCTGTCAAGGGAGAGGATTGCTCTGCGACACCACCACTTCTCAAACTTGGCCTTCACAACACACTACATAGACAGATGTAAACTAAAATATGAATTCCTTTGCACTGGGATCATAAAACAAAATATTTAGAACTGAATCATATAGTAATTAATCACAATCTACAGGGCTGCTGCACTCTAATCTTTGCAAAAGAACAAAAAAATAACATTGTTTTAACCTAAACAGAAGTGCCAAATACTAAACAATGACCATTGTTGTTATACTAGTGAACTATCTGCTAGAGATTCTACACCCATACTGAAAGCAATGTACGAGGCTACGAGCTGCCACCTTTTTGGCGCACCAGGGAGCTGGAGTGGCTGGAGGTCGAGCTGGGCTGCTAGACGTCGACGGGGCGGATCTCGACTGCGAGGGAGTCAGTCCATGGTGATGGAGTCGGCGCTGGACAGGTGGGAGGGAATGGGGAATGGTGGAGAGAGGGAGGAAGGAGGAAGGAGGAGAGGTACCTGGTCGCCGGAGGGTCGGGGTCGGGGTCGGCGAAGGGGTCGCGGTCGGGATCCGAGCTCTTCCGGGTCCTCGCTCGCCGCGGTCGAAGGAGAGCAGGGGCCGGTGGCGGAGGACGGCAGGGGCAGGCGGGATGGGCGCGTCGGGGCGGACGGAGGGGCGGAGCAAGGGGCGGCGGCGGCGGCGTGCAGGCGCGGCGGACGGAGGGGGCGGAGCAAGGGGGCGGCGGCGTACGGTTGGGGTCGAGTGGGGGATCTGGCGAGGGAGGGAGGGAGAGGCCACGCACAGTGCGAGGGGAACAAGTGGAGTGGGTTAGCAATGGCGCACCTCCCCCTAGTGCGCCATAAGTACGTCGATTCTAATGGCGCACCGCCCCCTGGTGCGCCATTAGAATTTTGTTTTAATTACTAGCCCGACTGCTCAGGTTATATTTCCACCTAACCCTATCTCCATCAGAACACGCCCACTAGCCCGACTGGTCAGCACGCAGCACACACACTAGGAGGTCCTGGGTTCGATTCCCAGGCTCCCAAATTTTTGTTTTATGCATTTAAAATGCTGTTTGATATTTATTTGTGTTTAAATATGTTCAAACTTGTTTAAATCATAACAGTAATATTTTTTTATAAAAACAGTAATAATTTTTATAAAAAATGCATTTAAAATGCTGTTTGATATTTATTTGTGTTTAAATATGTTGAAACTTGTTTAAATCATAACAGTAATATTTTTTTATAAAAACAGTAATAATTTTTATAAAAACAGGGTGCGGGGGGGGGTGCTCGGCGGCGGTGGAGCGGGGGAGGGTGCGGTGGGTCGTCGGGGGTTGCGGGGGGTGCTCTGTCCTTGTCGTTACCGGTGTAGGATTCCATCGTTACCCCGGAGTTCTGATAACCATCGCTCTTCATGTCCTTGTCCTCGGTGTAGAATGTGTAGCTGTTGAATGCGAGGCGGAGGTTGCGGCGCGCGCGGGCGAGGGCGAGGTTGGTGTCGGCCCTGCGGCGCTGCTCCGGCGAGAGTGGGGTGGGGTCGGAGGGGAGGATGGGGAGAGGGAGGCGGCGGGGGCGCGGATTGGGAGCGGACGGAGAGGAACTGGCGCGGGGGAGAGGGACGAAGGGGAACTGGCGAGGGAGAGGGAGGAATTAGCTATAGCATTCATTTGTGACGGTGGAGCAGGCCGGAGAGGGTGCAGGGGGTCGTCGGCGGCGGTGGAGCGGGCCGGGGAGGGTGCGGTGGGTCATCGGCGGCGGTGGAGCAGGGGAGCTAGGGTGCGGTGGGTCGTCGGCGGCGGTGGAGCGGGGGAGGGTGCGGTGGGTCGTCGGCGGCGGCGGTGGAGCAGGGAAGGGTGCGGTGGGTCGTCGGCGGCGGTGGAGCGGGGGAGGGTGCGGGGGGTCGGCGGCGGCGCCCGGTGGAGCGGGGTAGAGGGTGCGGGGGGTGCTCGGCGGCGAGGGGGGCCGGATCTGGCGAGGTGGGATAGCGATCGAGATGGAGGGGGATCGCTAGTAATGGTGCACTGTTCCCTGGTGTGCCATTAGTAGTTTTGCAAAAAATAAAAATAAAAAATATAGTAGTGGCGCACTATGTGGCTAGTGCGCCATTACTAGTTAGAACTAGTAATGGCGCACTGTGTCCTGGTGCGCCATTAGTATGTTTGGAAAAATAAAAAAAATTGTTACTAATGGCGCACCGTTTGTCTGGTGCGCCATTAGTGTCTTTCACACTAATGGCGCACCAGCACATGGTGCGCCATTGCTATATAGCAATGGCGCACCACATGTCTGGTGCGCCATTAGTGGCCATTCCATCTATAGCCCTTTTCCTAGTAGTGTCGGATGACAACAATTTCTCAAAACAATCATCATATAACAACGGTGCACCTCTGAAGATCAAGGACTGACTAAACATTGTAATTCATGGTAAAAGAGATCCAATCATAGTCATACTCAATGTAAATTAATAGTAATGGATGCAAATGATAGCGGTGCTCTCCAACTGGTGCTTTTTAATAAGAGGATGATGACTCAACATAAAAGAAAATAGATAGGCCGTTCACAGAGGGAAGCAGGGATTTGTAGAGGTGCCAGAGCTCGATTTTTGAAATAGAGATAAATAATATTTTGAGTGGCATACTTTCATTGTCAACATAACAACCGAGAGATCTCGATATCTTCCATGCTACACATATTATAGGCGGTTCCCAAGCAGAATGGTAAAGTTTATGCTCCCCCACCACCAACAAGCATCAATCCATGGCTTGCCCGAAACAACGGGTGCCTCCAACTAACAACAGTCCTGGGGAAGTTTTGTTTGCAATTATTTTGATTTGGTTTGAGCATGGGACTAAGCATCCCGGTGACCAGCCATTTTCTCATGAGTGAGGAGCAGAGTCCACTCCTCTTGAGAATAACCCGCCTAGCATGGAAGATACAGACAACCCTAGTTGATACATGAGCTATTCGAGCACACAAAACAGAATTTCATTTGATGGTTTAGAGTTTGGCACATACAAATTTACTTGGAACGGCAGGTAGATACCGCATATAGGAAGGTATGGTGGACTCATATGGAATAACTTTGGGGTTTATGGAAGTGGATGCACAAGCAGTATTCCCGCTTAGTACAAGTGAAGGCTAGAAAGAGACTGGGAAGCGACCAACTAGAGAGCGACAACAGTCATGAACATGCATTAAAATTAATCAACACTGAGTGCAAGCATGAGTAGGATATATGTCGGGGGTTGGGTGCGATATATGTCTTCCACTCGCACTTCCTGCGCGGCTTCGGCCTGCCGGCGAGCGGATTCTTCCGCTCCTTCATGGAGTTCTATCATCTTCAGTCGCATCACTTGATGCCCAACACCGTGACGCTGTTGTCCGCCTTCGTCACGGCGTGCGAGGGCTACCTCGGCATCCTCCCCACCATCGAGTTGTGCTGAGCCTTCTTCTACAACAAACTGGGCACCTCCGCCAAGGAGAAGGCGGCCCAGTGTGGTGCCTTCGTCGCGGTGCGCCAGCCGTCGGTGAAGAATGCCTTCCCCGCCATCAAGCTGTCACAGTTGGTGAAACTGTGGCAAAAATCATATTTCTATGTGGAGAACGTCGACCCGGCAATCGACTTCATCAACTTGCCGCCCTACGAAGCCGGCCCTCCGGCTGAGCCTCGGGCCAACTGGGGCTACAAGCCGAAGCCCATGTCGGTCGACGCCACCGCTGCCATGAACCGGCTCCGGGTGCTGACGGAGGTGGAGGGTCTCATGGCGTCCGACCTGCTGGTCGCCTTTGTCGAGCGCCGGGTTCTCCCGCTCCAAGGCCGGCCACATCTGATCTGTTGGATGAGCGGGCACCGCGACCCGAGCCGGATGTGCACGAGGGACATGCCGACTGCCGAGGTGGCCCGGATGCTGAACGAGATCGCCGACCTCAAGCTGTCGGAGGGGTCATGGCGGTTCGGCAAGCGGCCATGCTCCCGCGCCAACCCGCCGCCTGCTGTAAGTTCTTCAGCTCTTTTCTTTTTAGTACTTGTCTCGGTCTTGATCTTGGTCTTGAACAGTCGATCCTTTGGACGCAGATCTATATGTCTCCTGCGACAGTCGCCATCGTAGGGCTGGGTGGAGACTACCAGCCGGACCGGAAGGTGAGCGATGTGGACGACCCTGACTTGGGGGCGGCCGCCTTGGAGGACGACGGCATAGGCGGTGGCGATGTAGCAGGCGGCTCCGAAGAAGGAGGCAGCGTCAAGACTTGGCCCGACGATGATGATGAGGAGGACGAGCCACGCCCTGCGAGAGGCACCGGCAAGGCGGACGTGGGCCCCTCCGCCGAGCCAACTGCTCGAGGCGGCACGCGTAAGCGTAAACAGGGCGTCGTCTTGGTTGGTAGCGCGCCGAAGAAGGCCAAGAACCTGACCGTTGCGACCAGGCGGAAGGAGGCCGCCATGAAGGCGGCCAAGTTTCAAAAGCTCCCGAAGGCGCCTCCCATGGTGTCGGCGTAAGTGCCTTTTTCTTGTGCTTTTCCTTTCTTGTTGATTTTGTCTAAGCTTCCTTGCTTTATTTTCCTTGACTTAGGGCCCCGCTCTCTCTTGAGAAGTCGGCCGCCGCCTCTGTCATTGGGTCGGTGGAGACCTCCTCCACCACCCGGCAAATCGACCCTGCGGCCGACCTCCGGGAGGCGAAAGAACGAAATGCGCGTGAAGCGCGCAAGGAGCAGGAAGCCACCCGCCTGGAGAAGGCGGAGGCAGACAAAGCGGAGGCCGCCGCGCTGAAGAAGCTGGCGGAGGCCGAGGCTGATGCCGTGGCGAAGAAACAGCTTGAAGAAGCCGTGCACCGCCAGGAGCCGCTATTCGTCGTTCCCTTGAACTCCGCACCGCCTCCACCAGAGTTCGTGGCGCCGACTGGGGAGCCGGCGACGAGCACCCGATCATGGAGAGGGAAGGCGGCGATGTCGTCATGCCGGACGTTGCCGTGCCCCCGCCACCGCCATCTGGAGGGGCGCGAGACAAGCAGCTGGCCGCCCCGCCGGCGCCACCAGCTGGAAACGAGGTGGTGACGGGCCCGACTCCTGAGGCCCACACACCAACACGCCGTCGTCTCGCGAAGCCGACTTCGGCGCCACGACCGCTGGAAGCCAGCACCGCGAGTTTGTCAGTCCCAGATGCCGAAGCGACCAGCGCCGCGCCCGCTGACTGGGTGCGGGGAGGCGGGACGGGAGCCTTAAACAAGGTGGTCCTAGACGTCGAGGCCAAGCTCCGAGCTGAGGCCGACGCTCTCAAGCATTGCAACAAGGCGTTCTTGGATTCACGAGCGGCCATTCGGGTATGTTTCTTACTTCTCCATCTTTGATTCTTGTACTTCTCTATGGGGGCGCGCCAGCGCACCCACTGGGTGTAGCCCCCGAGTTTCAGGCCAGCTGCTGAGTAGGCGGCTTGGAACTTTAATTGGCAAGCTCCGAGTGCTAACGTTGTCTGATATCTTCACTGTAGGATTATCATAACCTTCGCGCGGCCACCTTCAACTCCAACGTCCGAGAGCTGGACCAGCGGACCGCCGACTTGTCAGATAGCCGGAGTAAGTCTTCGTTTTCTTTCTCTGCGGGGCGCGCTGGCGCACCCGCGGGCTATAGTCCTCGAGATTCGGGCCGACTGCTGAGCAGTCGGGCCGGATCTCTCCGGCAACTGCATTTCTTCTTTGCTGAATCTTGATAACTTCTTTCTCTGTGGGGGGCACGACAGCGCACCCGTGGGCTGTAGTCCCCGACATTCGGGCCGACTGCTGAGTAGCCAGGCCGGATCTCCCCGGCAACTGCACTTCTTCCTTGTTGACTGTTGACGTCTTTTTCTTCCTCTACTTTCGCAGAGGCCAACGCCGTCCTACAGCAGTAGCTGGGTGAAGCCAACACCGTGTTACGTGCCAAGGAGGCAGAGTGCAGCAAGCTGCCCAGGAGCGTGACCGGCTGGCCACGCAACTGGCAGAGCAGGCGGAGCTTCTCCAGAAGGCCCAGAAGGAGGCGGAGGTGAAAGAGTCCAATCTTCTCGCCGACTTTAAGACCGAACGCTCTGCCTGAGCCGACAAGGAGGCGTTGCTGACTGCCGGCTTCGGCAGGATTGAAGATATGGTTGACGGTAAGCATTCTTCTTTTTTCTTTCTTTGAGCTGCCGGCTTCTGATCGGGCCAGCTTCTAGCTTCTGACTTGTGGCTTCTTTGCTTTCTGCCCGAGCAGACTTCTTCCCGGGCCACTTTGGCACCGCCAACCAGGCCATTGAGGCTTATCGTGAAGAGCGGAGGGCGGAAGGTGCGCAGATCGCCGCCAACGCCCCCCGGACCCTTAGTGAACAACTTCTCAGCATCCATTCCTCCTTCAGCCGGCTCATCGGATGTTGTGCCGTCTTCAGCATGTCGGGGCCCAAGTGATCTCCGCCCTGTGGCCAGACATGCCGGCTCCGCGCACTCCCAGTCGGACTGCCGACTGGCTGGAGGTGGCGGTCGGCCGTATGGAGGCTTGGAAGGGTTCCTCGGCCCGGGCTGGAGCGCGCCGGGCCTTGGAGTTCATCATGGCGTGGTACCCTGGGCTAAATCTAGGTCAGTTGACCACGTTTCGGCAGGAGGCCCAGGAAGAGCTGGTGGCGGTGGAGCGTGACCTTGTCAAACGGGCGGCGGCAATCGCCGACTACACCAACACCAGCATCTTCATTCCTGAGCTGGCTGAGAATGATGCCAAGGCGCCACCGGAGTGGTTTGGGCTGAACCCAGAGAACGACGAGGACTCGGCCGAGGTGATCGACTCCAGCGATGAGGGAGAAGGCGGGGAGGATGAGGAAAGCGGAGAAGATGCGCCAGAGGTCGGAGCGGACGGCCAGCCTCAGCTTGACCGCGCCTCGAACAACGAGCCGTGCTTGAGCGCGCCGACTGCTGCTGGAGGCGACCAAGCGGAGACTGACCAGCCGTCCACTCCACCAACTGGCACCACCGACTCTACCACCCAGCCGGACCCCTATGCTACTCCCTAAGCCGTCAACTTTTATTTTTCCTGCTTATCAGTCTTGACAACTTTGTTAAACTTGCACAATTCCACCCGCGAGGTGTATTTTCAAACTCTGTTGAATGCTGGCCAATGGGCCTTTTGACATGTAAATATTCTTCTGCACAATCTGTGCTTTCGCTGAGTTCCGACTTTCCTTGCTTTCTGCTCCTTGGCTTTTTCCTTTGCCGCCCTCTCTTAGCTGCCATCTTGCCAGCCAGACAGCCGCTCTTCGGACTGTGGCTGGGTCAAGTACTTAGCTACTTTTGGGAGGGCAAGTACTCAGCCAACTAGAGCGCTAGCAAGTTAAGTAGAAGTCGGCCGGGCGGCTGTTGAGCAGCCGGTCGGTGAGGCGGGAAGCTGGCTTGAGCTATGTACATGCTTTGGGTCCTTAGCCATTTTTCATGTGGACACCCTTTCTCTGCCTTTGACTCCTGCCCACCGGGCAGTCGCTCTGCAAGCTGCGGCTTCTGCCAGGAGAAGGTTTAGGTGCCAACACACTACTTGTTCGACTGCTGGAAGCACCACATAGCACAAGGCGGCGAGCCCCCGGGCCGACTGATCGAACCCGGTGCCAGGCGGAATAATGAAATAACACATTCATAGGCGTAATACTTATCATATAGATAAAAGAGGGTAGTCCCCGAGCTCTTCTCGGGGTCGTACTTAATACAAAAGGTAGCGTGGTACATACTGTATCAACTGTAAAATCTTCGAAGGAGATTTGCATTCCATGGACGCTCTGTCTCCTTGCCGGAGTCGTCTCTTTTGCGTGCTTTGGGCTTCTGAGCATCGATCAGGTAGTAGGAGTCGTTGCCCAGAACTTTGTTGATGATGAAGGGGCCTTCCCAAGGTGCCGAGAGCTTGTGCTGGCCGGCTGTTCGCTGGATCAGCCGGAGCACAAGGTCTCCCTCTTGGAAGGATCTTGGCTTGACCTTCCGGTTGTAGTATCGGCGTAGACTCTGCTGGTAGATGGTGGACCGGCTGAGTGCCAACAGCCAGCCCTCTTCCAGCAGATCGACGCTGTCTTCTCGTGCTTCTTTTGCCTCCTCTTCGGTGTACATGGTGACTCGAGGGGAGTCAAATTCTATGTCTGTCGGGATGATGGCTTCGGCGCCGTACACGAGGAAGAAAACCGTGAAGCCGGTTGACTTGTTCGGAGTTGTGCGCAAGCTCCAGACGATGGCCGGCAGCTCGTCGAGTCAGCAACCGGCCGAACGCTCCAGAGGTTCGACCAGTCGGGGCTTGATGCCAGACAAAATGAGGCCGTTTGGTCGCTCCACTTGGCCGTTTTACTGCGGATGGGCAACGGACGCTAAGTCAAGTCGGATGCCGCGTCGCGCAGAAACGAGCCAAGGCGCCTTTGGCGAAGTTCGTGCCATTGTCGGTGATGATGCTGTGTGGTATGCCATACTGAATGGTGATGTCAGCAATGAAAGTCACAGCAGTCGGACCATTTAACTTCTTAATTGGCTTTGCTTCTATCCACTTGGTGAATTTGTCCACAGCGACAAGCAGATGAGTCATGCCGCCGCATGCTGTCTTGAATGGTCCCACCATGTCCAGCCCCCAGACTGCAAAGGGCCAGGCAATGGGGATAGTCTTGAGTGCAGAAGCCAGCAAATGTGGCTTGGAGCGGAACTTCTGGCACCCTTTACACTTCTGGACCAAGTCTTTGGCATCTTCTAGAGCAGTTGGCCAGAAAAAACCATGGCGGAAAGCTTTGGTAACAAGTGATCTTGAAGCCGCGTGGTGACCACACTCGCCTTGGTGGATATCTTTGAGGATTGCTTGGCCTTTCTCCGGCTCCACGCAGCGCTGGTACACACTAGTGACACTGCGCCTCACAAGCTCTCTGTTGACGATGGTGTATGCTGCCGCCCGACGTTGCACTTGTCGGGCCGAGATCTCATTAGTCGGCAGCTCTTTGTTCGCCAGAAAGTTGAGGATGGGTTGCGCCCATGAAGGTGCTGCTATTTCTTTGACTGCCAGAACTGCAGTTTGCACGAGGGCAGTTGGGCTGGGAGGCGGTGGGTTGGAGTCGGCTGCCGCTTGCTATGTCGATGAAGTCCCCGGATCGACTGCTGCAGTCCCCGGGTCGGGTGCGACTGCTACAGCCCCTGAGCCGCCTGCCGAAGTCCCCGTGCCGGCTGTTGGGGCTCTCAAGTCGAATCCGACCGCTTCGGGAGGAGCCGGCACAAAGATGGAGTCTGATTCTGGTGACGGCTTGACATACGGCTTGAGGAGGCGTTGTAAGGCGACGCCGGCTGGTATTGCTTGCCGGGTGGAGCCGATCCGTGCCAGAGCATCTGCTTGCTCGTTGTCGTTTCGTGGCACATGGAGGAACTCGCACCCTTCAAAGTATCCACCGAGTTGCTGGACAAGTAAGCGGTAGCTTGCCATATTTGCATCCTTGGCGTCCCAGTCGCCTGACGACTGCTGGACCACCAAGTCGGAGTCTCCATAGCACAGGATCCGGCAAATGCCGAGTTCCTTTGCAAGCCGGAGCCCGTGTATGAGTGCTTCGTATTCAGCTACATTGTTGGAGGCGGCAAAGTGGATTTGCAACACATATCTGAGCTTGTCGCCTTTGGGAGAGGTGAGAACGATGCCAACTCCTAGACCGGTGCATCTTGGAACCATCAAAGTGCATTCGCCAATGGGTGGAGTCCGGCGCTGGCGGCAGGTACTGGGTCTCGGCCCAGTCGACGAGGAAGTCCGCCAGTGCTTGTGACTTGATGGCGGTGCGAGGCTAATAGTAGATGGTGTAGGGGGCCAAATCTATGGCCCATTTGGCCACTCAGCCCGAAGCATCTCGGCTTCCAATGATCTCAGCAAGTGGAGCAGTGCAGACAACAGTGATTGGGTGCTCTTGAAAGTACGGCTTCAGCTTCTTGGCGGCGAAGTGCACGCCGTAGCACATCTTCTGATAATGGGGGTAGTTCTGCTTGGAGGCGGACAATACTTCAGTCAAGTAATATACCGGCCTCTGGACCGGTAGTGCTTTGCCGTCTTCCTTCCGCTCCACAACTATGACTGTGCTGACCACCCAGCTGGTGGCGGCGATGTAGAGAAGCATGGGCTCATTATCAGTCGGAGTTGTCAAGATCTTTTTGAGCTGGAGAAAAGCTTCATCCGCCTTGTCGTTCCACTCGAAAAAAGTGGTCTCCTTCATAAGCTGGTACAGGGGAAGAGCCTTCTCGCCCAGCCGACTGATGAAACGGCTGATGGATGCCAAGCAGCCGGTGAATTTTTGCACATCCAGCAGTCGGGTGGGTACCTCCATCCTCTCGATGGCCTTGATCTTCACAGGGTTGCACTCTATGTCGCGCTCTGAGACCAGGAAGCCAAGAAGCTGGCCGGCTGGTACTCCCAAGACACATTTCTCCGGGTTGAGCTTGATTTGAAAGCGGCGCAAATTTTCAAAGGTCTCCTTGAGGTCTTCTAGCAGCGTGCCGTGCTTCTCCGTCTTCACCACAACATCGTCCACATAGACGTGGCTGTTTCTGCCGAGTTGCTTGAGGAGACACTTCTGCATGCAACGCTGAAATGTGGCACCGGCGTTCCTCAAGCCGAACGTCATGGTTAGGTAGCAGAAGGCTCCAAATGGCGTGATGAAGGCAGTCTTCAACCTGTCGGCCGGGTTCAGCTTGATCTGATGATACCCTGAGTATGCATCCAGAAAACTCAACAGCTTGCATCCGGCTGTGGAGTCTATCACTTGGTCAATTCTTGGCAGGGCAAAGGGATCTTTGGGGAAAGCTTTGTTGAGGCTGGTATAATCGATGCACATGCGCCACTTCTTATTCTTCTTTAGCACAAGGACTGGGTTGGTAACCATTCTGGGAAGAACACTTCCATAATGAAGCCGGCTGCTAGCGGGCTATCTCTTCTCCAACGACTCTTCTCTTCTCTTCTGACAGGTGGCGCAAGGGCTGCCTGACTGGATTGGCATCAGGTCGGACATGTAGCTTGTGCTCGGCGAAATCCGTCGGAACACCCGGCATGTCCTTGGGAGACCATGCAAAGATGTCCCGATTCTCACGGAGGAAATCGACAAGCTCGCTTTCCTATTTGCTGTCAAGGTTTGCACCTATGATAGCGTGCCTCTCCGGGTGCTCAGGGTCCAAGGGTATCTTCTTTGTTTCTTTGGCCGGCTTGAACGAGCCCTCGGCTTCCGACTCCTTGGGGTTGGGGGACATTTTCGTCTGCTTGCCTGCCATTGCCACAACCCGGTGAAGGAGCCGCTTCTCTGCTGCGATTACGAGGGACTCGGCTAGCCGGCTGCTGTCTGCTGCACAGGTGGACGACTTCTTGTATTCCCCGACTATGGTCAGGATTCCCTTGGTGCTCGGCATCTTCATCTTGAGGTAAGCATAGTGGGGGACCGCCATGAACTTGGCCAGAGCAGGGCGGCCAAGTAGCGCATGGTAGGGGCTCTCAAGGTCCACCAACTCAAACCAGACTGGCTCTTGGCGGAAGTAATGTTTGTCTCCAAAGAGTACGTCTATCTGGGTCTTGCCAATTGGTGAGCAGGAAAGGCCAGGAACTATGCCATGGAATACAGTCCGACTGGGCTGAAGCTGCCTCTGCTTGATTCCCAACTTCTCCATAGTGTCTCGGTACAAGATGTTGATGCTGCTGCCGCCATCTATCAGAACTCGGGAGAAGCGAGCAGCCCGCCTCTCCGTGGCGAAGGTAGCATCCAAGACCAGAGCATAAGAACCGGGAGAGGGCATTACCTCCGGGTGGTCAGCTCTGCTCCAGCTGATGGGCTTCTCAGACCAATGCATGAACTCGGGGGTCTCTGATGCTACTGCATTTACTTCTTGTTGCTGCTACCGTCTGCTATGCTTGTCATCGGCCACGCTGGTGAACACGACATAAGCTCCGTGTTCTTCAGGATAGTCATCTTGTATTGCGCCGACTGGCCGGACCGCCGGCTGCTGGGGAGGAGGAGGCGGTGGGCCGGCTGGCGGAGGAGGCAGGAGTCCATCACCCTTGGCGATCCTGGTGAACCAGTGGCATTTCCGAGTGGTGTGGTTGGACGGCTTCGCTCCGCTGTGAAACTTGCAGGGTGCATCGAGGGTCTGCTCGTACGAGAAGGCGGGCAACCAGTTGGGCTTGCCGCCCTTCTGACGCTTGGGTAGAGGCTGCCCTTCCGGTTGTTGGTCTTCAACTATCACCACCTGTCGACTTCTGGAAGCCGGCTGTGTGGCCTTGCGCTTGTTGTCTTTCTACTGCTGACGCTGACTGGTGTCACCAGCCGGAGTCCGAGGAGCTTGAGGAGCCACTTTGCCAGATGCATCAACTTGGATCTCCGCCTTCATGGAGGAGTCGGCCGTGGCATACTTGTCTGCTATGATCAGCAGTTCGTCGAGGGTCGCCGGCTCGTCGCAGAAAAGCCGGTGCTTGAGGAGGGTGCCCTCTCAGCACCCGACAGTGAAGTACTTGATGGCCTGCACCTCGTGCACACCATCGCAAGAGTTGCGCAGCTCGGCCCAACGCATGAGGTAGTCGCGAGTTCACTCGTTGGGGCCTTGGACACAGAAGGAGAGTTGGCGAGGCTTGGGCGGCCGCTTGTACGTGCTCGTTAAGTTGCGGATGAAAGCTTCGGTGAAATCAACCCAGCTGTTGATGCTGCGGGGCTTCAGGCTGTTCAGCCATGTCCGGGTGGTGCCTTGGAGCATGAGCGGAACATACTTCACGGCAACGCGCTTGTTGCCGCGATGCTGACGGTTGTGGAGTAGTCAACCAGCCAGTCTTCCGGCTTCACGGAGCCAGTGTACTTGGGCGTATCTCTTGGGAGCGTGAACCCTTTGGGGAAGGGTTCATCTCGGATGCGGGGGCCAAAACAAGGCAGACCCAATGTGTCTTCTTCTTCTAGCGCCAGGGATCGGTTGAGGCGCTCGATCCGGTGGCGGGCATCATTTTCTCTGACTCCTTCCCGGCGGCCAAGGCGGTCGCCAAGTGTCGGGTGGTCAACAGGCGACGGGGAAATGCGGCTCTCCCTGCGGGGAGGGGGAGGCGGACAGTCGTCCCGTCGTTCCACTGCTCTTGGGCGGCCGTCTTGGTCGCGCTCGATGGTGATGCAAGTCCGGCTGCGGCTGGCAGCCGGCTCCTTGTCTCTTCTATCGCGGACGCCACCAGTCGGCGTCCGGGATGCCATGCCCTGATCTCGGTGAGGAGGCGGGTTGTCG
This sequence comes from Triticum aestivum, assembly GCF_018294505.1. NCBI lineage: Eukaryota > Viridiplantae > Streptophyta > Magnoliopsida > Poales > Poaceae > Triticum > Triticum aestivum. Next base: position 68,041,592 of record NC_057802.1, read on the forward strand.
TTCCGCCGGTTGGGTGCTTTAGCGCGGCAGCCGGCTTCTTGCTGCTCGGCAGCCGCATCAATGAGCTGCTGGACGCGCTCTGTCATGTGGCGGCGCTCGTCGCCCTCGAGCTTGTCTAGCTCGGCTGCTGCCGCCTGGGCTGCTCGTATGTTCTCCGTGGGCGTGGTGTAGATGGGGCGATCTGCCCCGAACATGTTGGCAATGGCCGCGCTGCGTTTCCGGGTCGCGCCAATGTGGCTAGGCCCACCAGGAGCCGGCGTGCCGCAAACGGCACGCTCCATCTCACCCTGGTAGGCCTCTGAAAGGCGTCTCATGCTGGCCAGCCTGTTGGCACTCTCGACGAGCTGGATGCGGCGCGCCTCCAGCGTCTCGGCATCGGCGTCTTCGGGTATGGGCGCTCCAGGTCTTGCAGCGCCGCCTCGAGCGGGTCTCGACACTACTAGAAAAAGGGCTATAGATGGGATTGACACTAATGGCGCACCAGACAAGCGGTGCGCCATTAGTATATACTAATGGCGCACCACCTTCTGATACGCCATTAGAGTTGAAACTACTAATGGCGCACCAGGCGCAGGGTGCACCATTAGTATCAAAAATTTTTAACTAGTGCGCCTGTCCAAACATACTAATGGCGCATCCAGACACAGTGCGCCATTACTAGTTGTAACTAGTAATGGCGCACCTGGCCCAGGGTGCGCCATTAGTATCAATTTTTTTTTAACTAGTGCGCCTGTCCAAACATACTAATGGCGCATCCAGACACAGTGCGCCATTACTAGTTGTAACTAGTAATGGCGCACCTGTCCCAGGGTGCGCCATTAGTATCAAAAAAATTTTTTAACTAGTGCGCCTGTCCAAACATACTAATGGCGCATCCAGACACAGTGCGCCATTACTAGTTGTAACTAGTAATGGCGCACCTGGCCCAGGGTGCGCCATTAGTATCAATTTTTTTTTAACTAGTGCGCCTGTCCAAACATACTAATGGCGCACCACCAGAAGGTGCGCCATTAGTAACCTGGATTACTAATGGCGCATTTAGAGTTGGTGCGCCATTAGTAAGTGGGCAGCAACAAGATATTTTGGACAGCCTCTCCTACCCACACTCACTTTCTCCCCACTTCATTCTCTCCACCTCCTCCTTGTCTCGGGTGCCTCCTCTTTTTCACCTCATTTCCATCATAGATTCATTCAATTTAAGTGGTTAAATTACCTTGTTTTGATAGGTAAGTAAGGGGGGAAGCTATATTTATGTTGTTCTCCCTACAACAATGTGCACATGCACTTTTTATGGCCTAGCTAGATCTATGTATGTTCGTGGTGTTGCATATGTTTGTGGTGTTGCATATGTGTTTGTGTTTGGAGGTGTACCGGTATTTGAAATGCGATAGTTGCCAATATTTTGCCGGAATGTTGATTCATTTCCGTTTCGGCGAGAATTTTGGCATTAAGCATTCTTTTTGGTCCTATTTTTAGGGAAAGTCATGCCAAATTTTTTCTTGGTTCTAAAATATCGTTTTGCTCTACCCCGCAGGCGACCATGGTCCGCATGATGACCGAAGGCATCGTGAATAGGTTTTTGAGGTCCGCGAAGGCCGAGATGCTTCAAAAGAACGAGACGGAGATAAGATGTCCGTGTCGAAGATGCAAGCTGAAGAGCCTTATTGCGGACCCGGAATCCTGGCAGGTGCGGGACCACCTGCTCTTGCGTGGTTTCATGGATGGCTATCGGTGGCAAGGTGATGAAGATGACTACGAAGTCGTCCATGGGGGCCGGGCAAGAAATGAGGAAGGGCAGCAAGACAACCACCGCGGCTCGGGCGGGCGAGAAGACGAAGAATCCCCAGGAGATGATCACGACGGTGATGCTGTACACAGTCATCATGTAGAAGATGCAGGACATGATGATGAGGAAGATGCCGGAGCAGACGACGGGCATGATCATGAAGATGATGATGCCGGCGGAGCAGACGACGCTGGACCATCGATGGGCTGGGTGCAGGACCCTCATATTCAAGAGCTGCTTCTCAAGCAGACGGATAACGCAAGAGCTGCCGCCCGAGAGAAAGCCAAGATGGATCAACTTGAGTTAGACGCGGTTACTCCATTGTATGAAGGATGCAGGCCCGAGGATACCCGCCTGAAAGTAACGCTCATGGCTCTGGAGATGAAGGTAAAACACAAAATGACCGACGCATGCTTCGACGAGAACATGTCATTCTGGCACGAACGTCTTCCCAAGGGGAACAAGTGCCCGACCAGTTTGGAGGAGGCGAAGAAAATCGTGTGTCCTCTGGATTTACCGCACGTGAAATACCATGTGTGCATGAACAATTGCATCATTTATCGGGACGAGCACGCGGAGTCTACCATATGTCCGGTGTGCGGCGTCACTCGATACAAGAAGAGGAAGAAAGCTCCTCGAAAAGTGGTGTGGTACTTTCCGATCACTCCTCGTCTGCAGCGGTATTTCGCGGACCCTAAGGTAGCAAAGCTCCTGCGTTGGCACGCGGATAGGGAGGAGAAGAAGCGAGAAGATGACGCAAATGATCCGGAGATAGATAAAAAAGACAAGATGCTGAGTCACCCTAAGGATGCGAGCCAGTGGCAAGCGTTGAACTTCGAAGACCTAGAATTTGGGAACGATCCAAGGAACATCGTGCTGGGCGCGAGCACCGATGGAGTCAATCCGTTTGGCAGCCAGAGAAGCACACATAGCACCTGGCCTGTGTTTGTGTGGATGTACAACCTTCCCCCCTGGTTGTGCATGAAGAGGAAGTACATTCACATGAGTATGCTAATCGAAGGACCGAAACAACCAGGGAACGACATCAATCTGTATCTGGGGCTGCTGAAAGAGGAGCTTGACACGATGTGGAAAACGCCAGCCAATACGTGGGACGCCGCAGAGAAAGAATATTTCCCTATGAGAGCCGCGCTGCTCACGACGGTGCACGACTATCTCGGTTACGGATATGTCGCGGGGCAGGTGGTCCACGGATTTTCTGGATGCGTCAGGTGCATGGATGACACAACGTATCGCCAGCTAGATAGAGATCCCGGGTCTTCGAAAACCGTGTTCATGGGACATCGAAGGTGGCTTCGCGACGATGACCCGTGGAGAAAACGCAAGGATCTATTCGATGGTGAAACCGAACCCCGAGGACGCCCGCGTACGAGGAGCGGCGAGGAAATAGACGAGCTGTTGAAAAATTGGAAAGACTGCCCACTGCCGGGAAAGAAGCAAAAGGCGCCAGAGCCGGGAAAGAAGCGAAAGGCGCCAGAGCCGCTGCTGAAGGTATGGAAAACGAGGTCTGTTTTCTGGGACTTGCCGTACTGGAAGATCCACCGTGTGCCTCACAGCCTTGATGTCATGCATATCACGAAGAACGTGTGCGAGAGTCTGCTTGGTACCCTGCTCAACATGCCAGAGAGGACCAAAGATGGGCCGAAAGCAAGGGCAGACTTGAAATCAATGGGCATCAGGCAGGAGCTTCACGCTATATATGATGATGATGATGATGAGGCGAAGCAGGACACGGAAAGTCGTCGCAAAGGCAAAAAGGCCAAGAAGACCGGAAATGACTACCCTCCCGCGTGCTTCACTCTAAGTCAGGAGGAGATCGAGCAGTTTTTCACCTGCCTCGTAGGAGTAAAACTTCCTTACGGTTACGCGGGGAAGATAAGCAGATACCTAGACCTAGCGAAGCTGAAGTTCAGCGGGATGAAGTCTCACGACTGTCACGTGCTGATGACGCAGATACTTCCAGTTGCAATCCGTGGGATCATGGACGCGCACGTCCGTGAAACGCTATTTGGCCTATGCAACTTTTTCGACGTCATCTCTCGGAAGTCTGTTGGCGTGAGGCAACTCAGAAGGCTACAGGAAGAGATCGTGGTGATACTATGCGAGCTTGAGATGTACTTCCCGCCCGCATTCTTCGACGTTATGGTGCATCTGCTGGTCCATATCGTGGACGATATCATCCAACTCGGGCCGACGTTCCTGCACAGCATGATGCCGTTCGAAAGGATGAATGGTGTCATCAAAGGATACGTTCGCAACATGTCACGTCCAGAGGGAAGCATAGCCAGGGGCTTTCTGACCGAAGAGTGCATCTCCTACTGCACGAATTATCTAGGCATCGAGAACCCCGTTGGTCTGCCCGTCAACAGGCACCTCGGCAGGCTCGCTGGATGGGGTCACCGTGAGGGTCGCCGCGAAATGCATGTCGACTTCGAGGGTCGACTCGCCGACTTTGAAAGAGCAAACCTAGTCGCGCTACAACACATAGACGTGGTCGATCCTTGGGTGGTAGAGCACAAAACCTTTATTAAGAAGACGTACAATGACCGAGGCCAACAGAGGACGGACGGAGATATACTCAAAGAGCACAACTCATGTTTCACGCGTTGGTTCAAGCAGAAGCTTCTGTCGTACCCTTTACATGAGGATTCTTCCGCGGAAGAACAACTCATATTCGCCTTGTCACAGGGCGCCGAGCACAACCTGATGACCTATGAGGCGTACGATATCAACGGCTACACATTCTACACCGAGGCCAAGGACATGAAGAGCGATGGTTATCAGAACTCCGGGGTAACGATGGAATCCTACACCGGTAACGACAAGGACAGATACTACGGAAGGATCGAGGAGATCTGGGAGCTGAGCTACGCTGGAGAGAAGGTCCCGATGTTCCGTGTCAGATGGGCCAAGAGCGTCCTAAAAGAAGACCGGTATTTCACCACCATGGTTATACCCGAAGCCAAATCCAAGACCGCAGGCGCAAACGTCACCGCGAAAAATGAGCCATGGGTACTGGCTTCCCAAGTGGACCAATGCTTCTTCATTACCGACCCGTCAAAGCCCAGTCGTGTTGTCGTGAGGAGAGGCAAAAGGAAGATCATCGGAATGGATGGAGTAGCCAATGAGCAAGACTTCGACAAGTACGGCGACCCGAGAATCGAACATGACGACGATGATGAAGTAGCAGCATACACCACAAGAAGAAGCAGGACCACCCTACCTAAAGGACGTCCGTTCCACAGAAGAACTCCATTTGCGAAAAAGAAGGGCAAGAAGATTGTGAACAGATAGCTAGCTAAGATCGATTGTATTTAAATCGTAGCCTTCATTTCTCGATTGTATTTCATGGGCACTTTTTGAACTATCATGAATATTTTTAAATTTCATGGACACTCGATCTCGATCCCCCTCCATCTCGATCGCTATCCCACCTCGCCAGATCCGGTCCCCCTCGCCGCCGAGCACCCCCCGGTCCACCGGCCCCCCGCACCCCGCGCACCCTCCCCCGCTCCACCGGCATTACTGTTTGATGATATTTTTTAAATAATTATTACTGTCTTATAAAAAAATATTACTGTTATGATTTAAACAAGTTTGAACATATTTAAACACAAATAAATATCAAACAGCATTTTAAATGCATAAAAAAAATTGTGGAGCCTGGGAATCGAACCCAGGACCTCCTGGTGTGAGAACTGGCTGCTGACCAGTCGAGCTAGTAGAGGGAACTTGGTGTGGACCAGGTCAGGTGGAAGATAACCTGTTGGCTCGAGCAGAAATCAAAAAAAATACTAATGGCGCACCAGGGTGAGGTGCGCCATTAGTATGGATGTACTTATGGCGCACCGAGGGGTGGTGCGCCATTAGTATTGTGCCCTCGCCCTCGCCTATCCCCGGCCCAAACCTATCCCCTCTCTCTCCCTCGCCCTCGCCCTCGATCCCCTTCCCCTCTCCTCTCCCGACGCCGCTGCCCCGCCGCCTCGACGCCGCCCCGTCGTCCTCGTCTCCGCCCCGACGCCCCGACGCCGCTGCCCCTTCCCCTCTCCTCTCCCGACGCCGCTGCCCCGACCTCCTCCTCGCCCCTCGACGTCGCCCTCGATCCCCTTCCCCTCTCCTCTCCCGACGCCGCCGCCCCGTCGTCCTCGTCCTCGACCTCCTCCTCGTCCGCGCCACCGCCGCGCCGCTCCGACCTCCTCCTTGTCCCCTCCGGCCTCCTCCGCCTCCTCAGGTACTGCCCCCACCTCTCCCTCCCCCTCCGGCCTGAACTCATATCATCATCAGCGACATGTGAATGATTGTGTTCAGAGCAAAAAACTTAATAGTTATAACCCACCTATGTTTTGTTCAGAATGTGTTCTGAACAAAAAAAAACAGAATGTGTTCTGAAGAAAAGCGTGATCAAGGACTGCCTATGGAGTAGATTTGTGAAGAAGAATGTAATAGACCGAAAAACAGAATGGTTTAAATAATGAATATTCAGGATCGATAACAATCAGTTCTTTAGGTATTCAAATACTATTCCAAATGGTTATTAGTAAAGAAAAGTGAAATGTATCCTTAAACATGAGACATGTATCCAGCTTGGTCAATTTGCATTGAAGAACACAACAGAAGTATGGACGAAAATTTCTAGTTACCAGTGCTTAACTAGTGTGCTCAAACATCAGCAAGTCAATACTTGCTCTCATTTTAAGTTCTGGTTATGGTACAAACTCCTAATCTTCATGCTAACTAGAGTAGTTTGCATCACACCTAATCTTGCTAATCTTCTCATTTTAAGTCAATACTTGCTCTCGTTTTAAGTTCATTTCCTTTTTTATCATATTGCTTGATGGCCATTTAGACAGCATCAGCACCCATTTAAACAGCTTGCAACCAAGGGTAATATGCCACTTATCATATCGGCCAAATTCCATATCACTGAAAATATGTCGCTAACTGGAGTAATATGCCACTTATCATATTGGCCAAATTTCAAGGAGTCATGTTACTTTATTTCAGATTTGTGATGTCAGATTTTCAAATAGGTCATGCTAAAATATTGTGTAACATTAGATGTTACTCTAGTGGCAAAAGCAATATTTGGCGAAAACTGGAGTGTCAAAAGCAAAACAAATAACATAGGGCAATATGGTCTTTTCCCTGCTCCGTTTGGTCAAAACATCCATTAACCTAACAGAATGAAAAATAATCATGACTTTGTGCAAGACACTGACTGAAACTGGTTATGAATATGTATATATATATATGAATGTTAAAGAGGAAAATCATGAAGAGTAGCTGCCAAGAATTTTAGATGAAGCAAAGCAGTGTTGCCCTGTTCTTATGCTGCCAACAGTTAATTTGATTTGATGATTCCCCTTTGCAAGATTTTGATTTTGATTTTGAATTGCTGAATAGTGGTAGTAGTACTACCACATTGCACTTGGAATTGCATTTGGAGAGTGGAGAGTGTGATGATGATGATCAGGTAGCTAGCAATGTGAAGAGTGGGGTGTTGGTGATGAGCAAGCAGAGGATGAGTGTGTAGTGCAATGCAAACGAGTGTAAAGTGGCAAGCAAGCAAACAGGGGAGCAGGAAAAGGTGTGGGGTACTGCTACTCCTCTCCTCTCCAGTAGGCATTGTGCTCACGTAAAGGGAGCTGTGATCTTCTTCCTCCTCCTCCTCTTCATATTCTTCTCTGTCTCTGTCCCTCTCTCTCTCTGCATCATCAGCATCAGCATAAGCATCATCACCATGGAAATAATCTAATCTAGGAGTATCTATCTATCTTTGTGTTGTGCAAGGGGAGTCAGAGAATATATTTGTATGTGTGTATGTGTGTGGTGTGGTTAGCTTGGGTATAGGTGGTCTGGCTGGCTGTTGCTCTACCACCAAGAAAGGAAGGACTCACTCCCCACCCCTCCCCTGCTTCCTTTCTTCCACCCCATCACCTTCAAATATGCTCCCACATCTCACTCACTCCAAACAATCCTCCGATTCAAACCCCAAATCTAGCACCATTTTGTTTAGGTATAAAAAACAGTAGCAATTTTAAAAGAATAGTAGCAATTTTAAAAACAGTAGCAAAAAAATTAGGTATAAAAACAGTAGCAAATAAAAAAAGAGTAGCAAATATAGCTAGGGAAATTTTGTTTAGGTATAAAAACAGTAGCAAATAAAAAAAGCAGTAGCAAATTAAAAAAACAGTAGCAAAAAATTAGGTATAAAAACAGTAGCAAATATAGCTAGGGCAATTTTGTTTAGGTATAAAAAACAGTAGCTACAATTTGTAAAAAGCATGAGCAACTGATCTGATTCATCTCATCCTCTCTCGATCTGCAGGATACAAGTGGAACAAGGCAGGGGCGTAGGTGCTTGCTACTCAGGCACGGCGGCAGAGCCAAGCACACCCTCCTCTCCCAAGGTACCAACCCCTCTTCCTCTCCCCCTGTATATACTGCTGTCCAGTACATTTTTTTGCTCAATTTGCTGCTGTCCAGTACATCTTGTTAAAATTGCTGCTGACCAGTACATCTTTGCAATATATGGTGATGTGTACCATTCTTGATAGGATGTATCAATTGTAGTAGATGGTCAAGAAGATGTATAGAAAAGAAAAATGATGGTTAGGGTGGTGGCCTAGTTGTATAGGATGGTTAGGGTGGTGGCCTAGTTCTTTGGGCTGTCTTTGGCTGTACTTAGAATAATCCGCAGTTCAAAAAAATACCATGTCAAGTGTTCTTTCTCTGAGATGTTATTAAATAGACATTGAGAAAAAAAATGGAACTAAGTTACCTGGAATGATCATATTGGCCAACTATCTTGAAGTAGAGTATTCATATTGGCGAGCTAGCAAGTATATATGATTGGTTCCCTCTTTGCTTTACTTGGTTCAAATTTCAAACTCTGCGTCTTTTTAGTGACAAATCCCAATACGAAAGGCGGAGCGTGCATGCATATTCAGCTCATTACACTTATTCATTGTGGTTGGGGAGTTTTCAAGTGTAGTGTTTTGTCCAAAATGTTGAATGATACTGCTTGGAGATGCATATATTGTTTCACCTCTTCACATGCCAATGTATTTTCCATGTTGTGATGGAGGCCTTTTTTGCCTTGTCCACCCGAGAGGCCCTTGAGTTTGCCGGAATGTCGATTAACTTCCGTTCCGGCAAATTCGGGTACTCCATATGTCCTATTTTCAGCAAAGGTCATGCTGAAATTTTCCGTGAATTTTAGCATGACTTTGCTAAAAATAGGACATATGGGGTACTTGTGACTAATGCATGGGCCGGGGTATCTTAGTAGTTAATTAAGTAGGATCAAGTGCCCCGGCGTACTTGTGACTAATGCATGGCTTTTAGGGTGCCTCGGTGTCGATAAAAACCGAAATGATGAAAGCTTAGGCTTTTAGGGTGCCTCGGCGTCGAAAAACCCTCAATGATAAAAGCTTAGCTTTTAGGATGCCTCGGTGTCGACAAACCCTAAATGATGAGACCATGATCTTGTTCCTTGACAATAACCAACTTTTTGACCAAACTTTGTTCCTATTTAGAGAGAAACATGGCCAACAACGATGAGGCCGGGGGTTCGAGCGTCAAGCCATTCTGGAAGCTGTCCCAGGAGATGGAGGAACAACCTCACTTGTATGAGGACGCCGCCTTCCCCACCGATCCTGAGACCACTGATGGTACCGCCGAGGATGACCCCACTGATGCCACCACTGATGGTGCCGCCGAGGATGCCACCACTGATGATGGCGGCGCACGCACAGATGGCAGCCAACCGAAGAGGCAACGGAAGGACCGGCGCCCGACCGTGCTCCGCACCCTCAAGGAGGAAGTTACTGAAGTGGACTCCGACGGGAATCCAACGGCGCCCGAACGAATAGTCAAGGGGTACTCGCTTCAGCTCGGGTGCATTCTCCGGAGCACCGTCTCGATCAACACCGAGAACCTGAGGCATCCTGACCGAGGGAATTTGCGCAACCTCCTCTTCACGAAGCTGCACGAACGATACAAGTTCCCCGCTGAATTTGAAAACACAAGCCTCAAAGGGAATAAAGTGAACAATGCTGCCCTCACGAAGATGAGCAAGGCCCTGTCTACTTGGAAAAGCAATGTGAAGAGAATGATCGAGAAAGGTGAGAGTTATGAGAAGATCAAGGAGAAAAATCCTTCGATCACCGAAGATGACTACAACGACTTCAAGATCAATTGCTCGAGCACCGCAAACTCCGAATCAAGTAAGTGGGGGAAAGAAATGCGGGAGCTGAACTTAGGGGAACACACACTCGGTCCCGGCGGTTACAGAGTGGCGGAGCCTATATGGGACAAGGAGGAGGCGGACCGTGCCGAGCAAGGCCTACCGCCCCTCTTCGATAAATACGGTGACAAGCAGACCAGGAACTTTGTCAGGGCCCGGTACAAGAAGGACCCGAAAACAAAGGAGCTTACCACGGATCCGAAGACCAGGGCGCTTGAGCTTGTTCTGGTAAGGAATACACCCCCTCGTAATTAGCTCCATATGGTTGCATTCTAATTAATGAAGCCAAATTTCTAAATGGTTCACATTCCTTCCGCAGGCGACTGAAAGCAGTAGCGCGGGGTCGACTAAGAGCAACCCTTGGGACACCACTCTAAATAGGGCGTTGAATGTAATGAAGAACAAGGATAAGCTCAGTAAGCCGACGTCAGCTGGTCGTGTGGCCGGCAAAGGCTTGTCGACAAAATGGTCGTCATACTATGACACTGCTGGGCGAAAGGAGAAAAAGACCAGCTCGGAAAGCCAGGCGCGCGAGGTTCAAGAACTCAGGGCACAGGTGGCGCGGATTCCGGAGATTGTCCAAGAGCAAGTGCAACAACAACTCGGAGCGACGATCACCGCCATTGTGCCTACCTTGATCCAGGGGATTAGTGCGTGGATTGCGGGCGGCCAACAGGGGCCGCCCCCGATTCCTAGCTTCACGGCCAGCAACTCGCAGAACGCGATGGCGGGGCCATTGGTGTCTCCGGCGGAGCCGGCATTGGTGTCTCCGACGCCGGCACGGGAGCTTAATGCACCCGGGTGTACGCCGGCCGGCACCTCTGCAGCAAGCGGCCCCTCCGTCAACTGCACGCCCGCCGTTGGCGGTGCCTCGACATTAGCCGAGCTCGACGCCATCATCACGGTAACTAATTAAGCCTCTCTCGGCCGAGGACTTCATCTCCTTGCCTTTGACTGGGCATCCCTAACGCCCTACATGTTTTCGCAGGGCGCCGCCGACGTTCCGTGCACTCTCCTGCACTTCGTGAACAACGAGTTGGTCGATGTCGCCAAGGGCAAAATCGTTCAACCGGGCAACCCCTTGTTCCACGGTACCCAGATGCCACCCAACTTGTTTAGGGTTCAACTGGTTCGGGTGCTGCCAGGCTGCGACGAGGTGTTACCTCCGATTCGACCCATCGGGGCCGACGATGATGACGTGATGAACCTCAGCGCCTGCCTGAGCTGGCCCCTGCTTTGGCCGAAGAGCCAGATTCGTTTGGGGGCGGGGGACACCACCCCAAAGACAACACCGCCAGTCGTGCCGGCGCCAAGTCGGCCCCATGGCAAGACCGCCGCAACGGTGCCGGACATCCCTATGCCACTGGATCCAAACATGCATATGGCACAGGATCAGAACGACGACGACGACGATACATTTGCCAACGTCGATCAGTACTTTGCCGATCATGGGGACGGTGGCGACTTCATGGGGCCTCCTTCTCAAGAACCCAACCCAACAAAAGACGTGTGCGATCTAGCTGGTACCGCGGAGAAGCCAAGTTGCAACAGGCGTCGTCTGCAGTTCAGCTCTCAGGAGACGCCTCCAGCTGCCGACTTCACCGAGCCTCAGATAGGCGAGGTGCGAAATATGATCAGCCCCAACACACTCAAGAAGGCGGTCTGTGAGCAGAACTCGGTCCCATTACAGGAGATCAAGAAGAAGGCACGCAAAAGAAAGACTAACAAGGGTGCGGGCCAGCCGGCACCGAGTACGATCCGTGCTCAGGACGGGCCACCTTCAACTGCGGATATCTCGAGGAGGGTGCATGTGGCGGGTAGGCCGATGCTACCGAGAAATATGCTCGATGCTGCAACCGGTGCTATGCGGAGTCTGCATGACAGTGTTCTTTCTTTGGAGAAGCGGCGTCTCCGAGAGAAGGATGTGGCATACCCGGTTTTCGCGGCCAAGGTGCCAGAGGGCAAGGGCTTTGTGGATAACTCCATCGGGGGTACGATCGTCCTGCGGTTTGATGACATCCACGCTATGTTGAACCTTCATCCGCTGCACTACACCTTCGTTCGGCTATTTTCGCTGAGTATGGAGATGCGGATCATTCGCGACAAGACCCCGGACATCGTGATAGTCGACCCCTTCTACATGCGTGCCAAGATCTTGGGCAGCGCTGGGGACCGGCAAGTCGCGAGTTCTTACCTCGAAGGCGTCATTCTGGCAAACCAAGATAAGGACAACTTCCTCGTGCCTTACTTTCCCGAGTAAGTCCTCCCCTCAACCGCCCCGTAACATATGAATTCTTAGATTTCGATCGTTTTTCTTTTAACATTCCGTGTTTTCTGCAGTGACACACATTGCACGCTCATCCTCCTAAGCCCCAAATATTCCATGGCCACGTATTTCGACCCGGACCGTCAGTCGAACGTAGACTACACAAATGTCAAGAAGGTTCTTGATGATGTTCTCCCCGGCTACGTCAAATCTGGAGGCACCTTCACCAGGCCTATTCGTAAGTACGGCAAGCACGTGTTCTCCCACAATACGACGTTCTGCTGCGTCAAGCAGCCGCCTGGCGGTCAGAAGGGTGCCTACTACGCCATCCATCACATGCGGGCGATCGTACGGGACCATCATCAACTACTGCTACCGAGTAGACTCAAAGATTGGGCCGCGAGCGTGTCGGCAATCCAGGACGCGGACATCAGACAAGAATTCTTTCGCATCCAGTCGGAGTTTGCGGAAATCATCCATCAAGATGTCCTTCGTACCTCGGGGCAGTTCTACCTCAGAAATCAACCGTCCAACAGTGACATCGACACAATCCTACAAATGCAGGCTGACAACGCCCGTTGTTTCATGACTCCCACGATAGACGGCGGCTTCATCCACGCTCCGGTCCCTTGAGTCGAGTCGAAAGCAGTGATGCTGTGTCTAGTTCTGAAACATCGATTGGCTCATGTTGTAATTAAACTTTAATGAACTTGTAGTATGTCTCTTTGGTTTCGAGAGTCCTTCAACTTAGATGTAATCGATGCTATTAATGTCTTGCTTTTCTCTTCCGATCGTTCTGTTGCATACTTATATATTGCTTATGTATTGTCTGTGAATTGGTACTAACGTTTCGTTTGGCTACTGCATAGCGATGCCGTGGTATGTCGTGTACAAGGGTAAGGTTCCCGGAGTCTACGACGACTGGGAGGAGTGTCGGAGACAGGTTCACCGATTCAGCGGTAACAGTTACAAAGGGTACGCCACTAGGGCCGAGGCCGAATCTAGATACGCCCGCTATCTAGCGGGAGAGGGGAGGGAGCGTTGGAGGAACCGGATGAAGACGAGTTTCATCGTGATGATGCTCATCGTGATGACCGCAGCTCTCTTCTATGTGATGGTAGTTTAGATGATCGATATCGACTTGTAATGTGAAGACAAACTCGCGGTCTCGAGACTTGTAATATAATGTTCTATCTTTGTTCGGTCTTTTCAATTCGGAGACTAATATGATGAATTGTATTCGGAGACTAAAATGATGAATTGTATTCAGAGACTAATCTTCTATTGTATTCGATGAATCTGTTGTTGATGTGTGCTGTCTATATTTTGTCCAATTATACATTTTGTAACCTGTGCAAAAAACAGAAAATAAAAAATAAAAAAACCTAATATTCATACTAATGGCGCATCACATCATAGTGCGCCATTAGTATGCCAGAGGATACTAATGGCGCATCACTAAACAGTGCGCCATTAGTATGCCGAAGTTACTAATGGCGCATCCAGTTGTTGTGCGCCATTAGTATGCCAAAGCACCTGGGTATAGATGGCCCCCTGGGAGGCATACTAATGGCGCACTGTTGTATATACTAATGGCGCATCTGGGGTGCGCCATTAGTATACCAGATACTAATGGCGCACCAGTGGTGCGCCATTAGTAAAATATACTAATGGCGTGCTACTAATGGCGCACCACTAATGCGCCATTAATGGCCAGATTAGGTGCGCCATTAGTAGGCCTTTTCCTAGTAGTGCGAGCACCTCCGCCAGAGTGCTCTCCATGGCTAATGACAAGCACCTCCGTGACGGTGCTTCCGCCGCTGTGCTCGCGAGGAAGTAGCTCATCATAGACCCCCACGTTGGTGGGGAACGCGTCGAGCGATGCCGTGTCAGAGTCGACAAGCATCGGGTCGGTGGAACCAACCGACTCCAAATCCACAGCAGGCTCGCTGTCGACGTGGAGCTGGCCGAGGAGGCTGACGAGGCGGCTCTCGGGGCCATCTGTGCCCATGTCAGACGCGGGCTCGACGGAGAGGCGAATCTCACCAACAAGATCGGCGAGGCAGCTCGCCGCGCAGGCGACCTCCGCGCCGCGCAGCGCGTCAGCACAGACGCCGTCGGGCGTGCCGGGCTAGCTGCGGTCGCCAGGAAGGAACAGGGTTCCCGTCCAGAGCAGGTCTCCGGACGACGGTGCACCTCGCCCCATGGTGGGCGCCAAATGTCGGGGGTTGGGTGCGACATATGCCAAAGGATGGCTTATCATGGTGGGAGCGAGTAGAACATCGCCGGTGCCCGGAAGCAGGATGACGCGTAGACACGAACGCCGACGTACTTTACCCATGTTCGGGGCTCTCCTAGGAGATAACACCCCTAGTCCTGCTCTGTGGGGTCTCCGCATGATCACTAAGGCACTAGCGAGTACAATGGTGCTCCTCGAGCTGTATGCTAGAGGTTGGGGAAAGCAAGGCTAGCTCTCCCCTCTCTCTATGTATGAGTCTAATTCTAACAGGTTGGGAACCCTTTGCATGGGTACCCTGGGGGGTTTATATAGGCCTACCCCCCAGGGGTACAATGGTAATATGGCCGGGTGTAGGACCCGGCTGTCAGTGTCTCTGGTCGCCGGCTTCTCCGCCGGCTGCTGGGGCCCACCGCCTGGTGGGCCCCGACGATTGGTCCGGTACGGAGCCGACAGGCCGCTCCCGCCGCTCGTAGGTCTTGCCGGCTGCTGGTTACTGTAGCTGTAATGCTAATGACGCATACTTGGTCAGGGGAGCGTGGCTACAGTCCCGCCGCCTGGGGGAGATCACTGTAGCCACACCGTGTCTCATCTGGTTAATGGTGCACGGAACCCGAGGGAGGAGTGGGCCGCCTGCTAGAGGCCGGCCTCCCTCGGGTCCGACTGGTCAGGCTTCCGCCATCTTCCGGGTTCTCGCTGCCTGGTAGGGCCCGCCGCCTGCAAGCCGTACCGACAGGCCGTCGTGGGATCAGGGCTCCACCTGACAGGAGTGACGCCAAGGGTGGAATGGCAACAGTGACGCGCCGTGCGGAGATCTCCGCCTGTACGGGGCACTGTGGCCACGCCTTGCCCTGGATATGGGGGTGATGGGCTACACTGTAGCCACATCCTGTCTTGTCTTCTTAATGGGGGGCGCAGACCCTGAGGGTGTCATGGGCCGCCTGCTAGGAGTCGGCCTCTCTGGAGGCCTCCTGCTACGATTCGGCCCGTCTTGGTGCCGTCTTCTGGTACTTGGCCGTCTTCTGGAAGCCGGCCGCTTGAGCCAGCCGGCCACCAGAAGGCGGCGCTTCACTCTGTATGCTTGAGGGACGCAGCCGGCCCAAATATCTTTAGATGCTCAGGGACTCGGGTTAGGCTACCCGTGGCCCATTACTCCGACAATATAATTCACCATGAACATAAATATCGTGGAGGCTATGTTGATTTTGTTTCAACTACATGTGTGAACATGTGCCAAGTCAAGTCACTCAAATCGTTCAAAGGAGGATACCACCCTATCATACCACATCACAACCATTTTAATAGCATGTTGGCACGCAAGGTAAACCATTATAAACTCCTAGCTAATTAAGCATGGCATAAGCAACTATAATCTCTAATTGTCATTGCAGACATGTTTCATTCATAATAGGCTGAATTAGGAACGATGAACTAATCATATTTACAAAAACAAGAGAGGTCGAGTTCATACCAGCTTCTGTCATCTCAATCAGTCCATCCTTTCACTTGCATGACCGAACGGTGTGCATAATAATAACAGTGCACGTGCATTGGACTAAGCTGGAATCTGCAAGCATTTAATACAAGGGAGAAGAGAAGGTAATATGGGCTCTTTGTTAAATCAACAATAATGCATATAAGAGCCACTTCAACATTTTCATCATGGTCTTCTCCTCTCAACCCCCAAAGAAAAGAAAAGAAATAAAACTATTTACACGGGAAAGCTCCCGGCAAGCAAAAAGAAAAACGAGAAATCTTTTTGGGTTTTCTTTTAATTACTACTACTACAGGCATGGAAAGTAAACTAGCTAAAAACTACAACTATTTTTTTGGTTTTTCTTAAGGGTTTTCAAGCACACAAGAAGAAGCTTAGAAAAGAAAATAAACTAGCATGGATAGTACAATGAAAAAGTATGAGCACCGACAACTAGCATGAGTGTGTGAACATGAATGTAATGTCGGTGAGAAATACGTACTCCCCCAAGCTTAGGCTTTTTGGCCTAAGTTGGTCTATGCCCATGGATGGCCTGGCGGATATCCAAAGTTGTAACTGGGGTCGTACTGAGATGCAGCAGCCACTGCCTCACGAGCATCTTGGAGGCGAGCTGCCTCCGTCCTCCTCTCGTACTCGTTCGCCTCCTCCCTGGTTATGACATATCTCCCCTTTGCCTGAAAGTCAAAGAAAGTAGGAGCAGGGAGAGCAATATGGACAGTGCGACGTCTGTCAAAGATTAGTCGATACTGGAGAGGCTGTTCATTCCTCTCAATAAACTGATGGCGAACCATAGCATTAAAATCTAGATAAGCGGGAGGCAACTCCATATCATTTTCACGTATGGTACCTCAAGAAAATTAGCTAAACGAGTTGCATAAATTCCCCCAAACAAATCTCCACTAATATTGTTATGATGCAACCTTCGTGCAACAATAGCCCCCAAGTTATATTGTTTATCTCCTAATACAACACTCTTGAGAACACTAAGATCGGGAACGCACATGTGTCAGGCCTAATCCTTACCGTTAATACATCTACCTATAAAGAGAGCAAAATAATGTATGGTAGGTAAATTGATGCTCCCTATGGTAGCTTGCGTGATTTCTCTAGATCCCCCCATAGTTATACTAGCAAGAAAGTCTTTATATTGAGATCTGCGAGGTTCACTAGCATTACCCCACTGCGGGAGTTTACAAGCAATATTAAAATCTTCTAAGTCCATGGTATAAGATTTATCGTAAAGATCAAATAGGACCGTGTGATAATTGCGTGATGATGTAAATTTAAACCTTCTCACAAAAGAATCAGTTAGGTAGTAATATTGGGGGCACTCATCTGACACGAAGCCCTCAAGTTCGGCATTACGCACATACGCGTCAAATTCCTCTTTAATTCCTGCTTGGACCATAAAATCTTCTGACGGCCATTCACAAGGCCGCACTTGAGCTTCTCTTGGTAGTTCATAGTCCGGCTCACGTATCACGAGCTTGGGTCCTTGCTTCTTTGAGGAACCACCTTGGTACATTTTCCTAAACATATTTCTTCCTCTGAAAAATTTCTGAAATTTTTAGTAACTCAAAATAAAAGTGAACCAAACTCAACAAAATTGATAGCAACTACTCTGTGCCTAGAGACTATATCATGCATTAGAACTGCTTGGGACCAAATAAATTTGACATGCAAGCTCAAGAACAGGGTCACCTAAGCAGCAAAAATTTGCAATAAATAAAGCACTAGAACAAAAACTAATTAGACCATTGGAGGAGTCACATACCGAAGAACAATCCCGCAAAGCAGTTTTGTGAACGGAGCTTTGAGCAAGGAGATCGAAAATCACAGCAAAACAAGCTAGAACACAAGTTTGAGCTGTGTGGGGATTTTTTCTGGAGGAAGACGAAGTGTGTGGGTGCAGGAATAAGTGGAGGGGGGCCACGTGGGGCCCACGAGGCAGGGGGCGCGCCCAGGGGTGTAGGGTGCGCCCTGGACCCTCGTGGCCTGGTGGTGGCTCCCCCTGGTGTGTTCTCAATGCTAGATATTCTTAAGTATTATACAAAAAATCATATTTCAATTTCAGGGCATTTCGAGAACTTTTATTTTTGGGGTATTTTTTATTGCACGGATAATTCAGAAAACAGACAAAAAAAACTATTTTTTTCTTTATTCAATGTAAATAACAGAAAGTAAAAGGACGGTACAGAGGGTTGTGCTTTCTAACTTCATCCATCTCATGCTCATCAAAAGGAATCCACCAACAAGGTTGATCAAGTCTTGTTAACAAACACATTCCGAATCGCATGAAACCGGAGAATTTTTTAATAGCACTAGGTTACCTCAACGGGGATATGCACATCCCCAATAATAAGATATCATATTTCTTCTTGACAATAGGAAGAGGAAATTCAAAACCTCCAATAGTAATCGTTGGAATTTTTCCAAAAGAATTGATACTGTGGACTTGAGGTTGTTTCCTCGGAAAGTTTACCGTATGCTCATTACCATTAACATGAAAAGTGACATTGCCTTTGTTGCAATCGATAACAGCCCCTGCAGTACTCAAAAATGGTCAGGATAATCGACATAATATCGTCCTCGGGATATCAAGAATAACAAAGTCCGTTAAAATAGTAATGTTTGCAACCACAACAGGCACATCCTCGCAAATACCGACAGGTATAGCAGTTGATTTATCGGCCATTTGCAAAGATATTTCAGTAGGTGTCAACTTATTCAAATCAAGTCTATGATATAAAGAGAGAGGCAGAACACTAATACCGGCTACAAGATCACATAAAGCAGTTTTAACATAATTTCTTTTAATGGACCATGGTATAGTGGGTACTCCTGGATCTCCAAGTTTCTTTGGTATTCCACCCTTGAAGGTGTAATTAGCAAGCATGGTGGAAATTTCAGCTTCCGGTATCTTTCTCTTATTAGTAACAATTTCTTTCATGTATTTAGCATAAGGATTCATTTTGAGCATATCAGTTAATCGCATACGCAAGAAATAGGTCTAATCATTTCAGCAAAGCGCTCAAAATCCTCATCATCCTTTTTCTTGGATGGTTTAGGAGGAAAAGGCATGGGTTTCTGAACCCATGGTTCTCTTTCTTTACCGTGCTTCCTAGCAATGAAGTCTCTCTTACCATAACGTTGATTCTTTGATTGTGGGTTATCAAGATCAACAGCAGGTTCAATTTCTACATCATTGTTATTGCTAGGTTGAGCATCAACATGAACATCATCATTAATATTATCACTAGGTTCATGTTCATCACCAGATTGTGTTTCAGCATCGGAAATAGAAATATCATTGGGATTCTCATGTGTGTCAACAACAGGTTCACTAGAAGCATGCAAAGTCCTATCATTTTTCTTTTTCTCCCTCTTAGAAGGACTAGGTGCATCAACATTAGTTCTTTGAGAATCTTGCTCAATTCTCTTGGTGTGGCCCTTAGGATACAAAGGTTCCTGAGTCATTTTACCCCCTCTAGTCATAACTCTAACATCATTATCATTTTTCTTATTATTTAATTCATTGAGCAAATCATTTTGTGCTTTGAGCACTTGTTCTACTTGAGTGGTAACCATGTTTACTAATAATTTTAAGTTCACCTTTAACTCTAGACATATAATCACTCAAGTGTTCAATCATATAAGCATTACATTTCAATTGTCTACCGACATAAGCATTGAAGTTTTCTTGTTTAACAATAAAATTATCAAACTCATCTAAGCATTGGCTAGCAGACTTATAACGAGGAATATCACCTTCATCAAATCTATAGAGAGAATTTAACTTTACTACCTGTGTCGGGTTATCAAGACCATGTATTTCTTCAATAGGTGGTAAATTCTTAACATCTTCAGCTTTAATACCCTTTTCTTTCATAGATTTCTTTGCCTCTTGCATATCTTCGGGACTGAGGAATAGAATACCCCTTTTCTTCGGAGTTGGCTTAGGAGTTGGTTCAGGAAGTGTCCAATTATTTTCATTACTCAACATATTATTCAATAGCAATTCAGCTTGATCAACAGTTCTTTCCCTGAAAACACAACCAGCACAACTATCCAGGTGGTCTCTGGAAGCCTCGGTTAGTCCATTATAAAGGATATCAAGTATTTCATTTTTCTTGAGAGGATGATCAGGCAAAGCATTAAGTAATTGGAGAAGCCTGCCCCAAGCTTGTGGGAGACTCTCTTCTTCAATTTGCACAAAATTATATATTTCCCTTAAAGCAGCTTGTTTCTTATGAGCCGGGAAATATTTAGCAGAGAAGTAATAAATCATATCCTGGGGACTACGCACACAACCAGGATCAAGAGAATTAAACCATGTTTTAGCATCACCCTTTAATGAGAACGGAAATAGCTTAAGGATTTTTTTCCTCATGAGTGAATAGGGTGGCTATATCATTTAATTTAGTAAGATGTGCCACAACAGTTTCAGATTCATAGCCATGAAAAGGATCAGATTCAACGAAAGTAATTAAGTCAGGATCGACAGAGAAATCATAATCCTTATCAGTAATACAGATAGGCGAAGTAGCAAAAGCAGGGTCATATTTCATTCTAGCATTCAAAGACTTTTCTTTCAGCTTAGCTAATAATTTCTTAAGATCGTATCTATCATTGCAAGCAAGAAAATCTCTAGCAGTTTCTACATCCATAACATAACCCTCAGGCACGACAGGCAATTCATATCTAGGGGGAGAATCTTCATCATCACTTTCATCAATATTATCAGTTTCAATAACTTCATTCTCTCTATCCCTAGCAAGTTGTTCATCAAGAAATTCACCTAATGGCAAAGTATTATCAAGCATAGAAGTAGTTTCATCATAAGTATCATGCATAGCAGAAGTGGCATCATCAATAACATGAGACATATCAAAATTAATAGAAAAAGCAGGTTTAGGTGTCACAAGTTTACTCAAAACAGAAGGAGAATCAAGTGGAGAGCTAGATGGCAGTTCCTTACCTCCCCTCGTAGTTGAGGGATAAATCTTGGTTTTTTCGTCTTTCAAGTTCCTCATAGTGATCAGCAGATATAAATCCCAAGTGACTCAAAGAATAGAGCTATGTTCCCCGTCAACGGCGCTAGAAAATAGTCTTGATAACCCACAAGTATAGGGGATCGCAACAGTTTTTGAGGGTAGAGTATTCAACCTAAATTTATTGATTCGACACAAGGGGAGCCAAAGAATATTCTCAAGTATTAGCAGTTGATTTGTCAATTCAACCACACCTGGAAAACTTGATATCTGCAGCAAAGTATTTTGTAGCAAAGTAGTATGGAAGTAACAGCAACAGTGGCAAAAGTAACAGTAGCAGCTTTGTAGTAATTGTAACAGTAGCAACGGTAAAGTAACTAAGCAAAGATCAATATGTGAAAAGCTCGTACGCATTGGATTAGTGATGGATAATTATGTCGGATGCGATTCCTCATGCAACAGTTATAACATAGGGTGACACAGAACTAGCTCCAATTAATCAATGTAATGTAGGCATGTATTCTGAATATAGTCATACGTGCTTATGGAAAAGAACTTGCATGACATCTTTTGTCGTACCCTCCCGTGGCAGCGGGGTCCTATTGGAAACTAAGGGATATTAAGGCCTCCTTATAAAAGAGTACCGGACCACAGAATTAACACATAGTGAATACATGAACTCCTCAAACTATGGTCATCAGCGGGAGTGGTCCCGATTATTGTCACTTCGGGGTTACCGGATCATAACACATTATAGGTGACTAATGACTTGCAAGATAGGATAAAGAACTCACATGTATTCATGAAAACATAATAGGTTCAGATCTGAATTCATGGCACTCGGGCCCTAGTGACAAGGATTAAGCCTAGCAAAGTAATAGCAACATCAATCTCAGAACATAGTGGATACTAGGGATCAAACCCTAACAAAACTAACTCAATTACATGATGAATCTCATCCAACCCATCATCGTCCAGCAAGCCTACGCTGGAATTACTCACGCACGACGGTGAGCATCATGAAATTGGTGATGGAGGAAGGTTGATGATGACGACGGCGTTGGATTCCCCTCTCCGGAGCCCCGAACGGACTCCAGATCAGCCCTCCCGAGAGAGTTTAGGGCTTGGCGGCGGCTCCGTATCGTAAAACACGATGAATCCTTCTCTCTGATTTTTTTCTCCCCGAACATGAATATATGGAGTTGGAGTTGAGGTCGGTGGAGCATCAGGGGGCCCACGAGACAGGGGCGCGCCCAGGGGGTAGGCGCGCCCCCACCCTCGTGAACAGGGTGTGGGCCCCCTGGTCTTGATTCCTTCACCAGTATTTTTTATATATCCCAAAAATATTCTCCGTGAAGTTTCAGGCCATTCCGTGAACTTTTATTTCTGCACAAAAATAACACCATGGCAATTCTGCTGAGAACAGCGTCAGTCCGGGTTAGTTCCATTCAAATCATGCAAGTTAGAGTGCAAAACAAGGGCAAAAGTGTTTGGAAAAGTAGATATGATGGAGACGTATCAACTCCCCCGAGCTTAAACCTTTGCTTGTCCTCAAGCAATTCAGTTGACAAACTGAAAGTGATAAAGAAAAACTTTTACAAACTCTGTTTGCTCTTGTTGTTGTAAATATGTAAAGCCAGCATTCAAGTTTTCAGCAAAGATTATGAACTAACCATATTCACAATAACATTTAGGTCTCATGTTTACTCATATCAATGGCATAATTGTGACGCCCCCGATTTGACCGTACACTAATCATGCACGCAAATGTGTACGATCAAGATCAGGGACTCACGGGAAGATATCACAACACAACTCTAAAACATAAATAAGTCATACAAGCATCATAATACAAGCCAGGGGCCTCGAGGGCTCGAATACAAGTGCTCGATCACAGACGAGTCAGCGGAAGCAACAATATCTGAGTACAGACATAAGTTAAACAAGTTTGCCTTAAGAAGGCTAGCACAAACTGGGATACAGATCGAACGAGGCGCAAGCCTCCTGCCTGGGATCCTCCTAACTACTCCTGGTCATCGTCAGCGGGCTGCACGTAGTAGTAGGCACCTCCAGTGTCGTAGGTGTCGTCGTCGACGGTGGCGTCTGGCTCCTGGACTCCAGCATCTGGTTGCGACAACCAGATAGAAAGGAAAGGGGGAAAAGAGGGAGAGAAGCAACCGTGAGTACTCATCCAAAGTACTCGCAAGCAAGGAGCTACACTACATATGCATGGGGATATGTGTAAAGGGGCATATAGTCCTCCAAGTAGCATCGCATAGCATAATCCTGCCCGGCGATCCCCTCCTCGTCGCCCTGTTAGAGAGCGATCACCGGGTTGTATCTGGCACTTGGAAGGGTGTATTTTATTCAGTATCCAGTTCTAGTTGTCATAAGGTCAAGGTACAACTCCGGGTCGTCCTTTTACCGAGGGACACGGCTATTCGAATAGATAAACTTCCCTGCAGGGGTGCACCACATAACCCAACACGCTCGATCCCATTTGGCCGGACACACTTTTCTGGGTCATGCCCGGCCTCGTAAGATCAACGCGTCGCAGCCGCACCTAAGCACAACAGAGCGGTCAGCACACCGGTCTAATCCTAAGCGCGCAGGGGTCTGGGCCCATCGCCCTATGCACACCTGCACGTTGCGTACGCGGTCGGAAGCAGACCTAGCCTAGTGGTGTTCCAGTCCAATCCGGCACGCGCCACTAAATCGCTGACGTCAAGAAGGCTTCGGCTGATACCACGACGCCGGGATACCCATAACTACTCCCGCGTAGATGGTTAGTGCGTATAGACCAAATGGCCAGACTCAGATCAAATACCAAGATCTCGTTAAGCGTGTTAAGTATCCGCGAACGCCGACCAGGGCCAGGCCCACCTCTCACCTAGGCGGTCTCAACCTGCCCTGTCGCTCCGCCACAAAGATCCACTTGCGGGTACTCCTACGAGCCGACCCGACTTTAGTCATCACATGTGTCATGTATATAGTATATAAGTATATACCCGTGATCACCGCCCAGGTGATCACGGCCCGATAGTATAGCACAGCAGACGGACAAGAATGTAGGGCCACTGATGGAAAACTAGCATCCTATACTAAGCATGTAGGATTGCAGGTAAAGGTATCAACAGTAGTAGCAAGGATAGGCTATGCATCAGGATAGGATATCGAAAGCAGTAACATGCTACACTACTCTAATGCAAGCAGTATAGAGAAGAACAGGCGATATCTGGTGATCAAGGGGGGGCTTGCCTGGTTGCTCTGGCAAGTAGGAGGGGTCGTCAACTCCGTAGTCGAACTGGGCAGCAGCAGTGTCGGTCTCGTAGTCTACCGGAGAGAAGAGGGGGGAAGAAACAGTAAATACAATGCAAACATAAGCATGACGATGCGTGACATGACAATGAGCGGTGCTAGGTTTGTCCTAACGCGACAGTAGGTGGTAACGGCGAAGGGGGGGAACATCCGGGAAGTATTCCCGATCTTTCGCGTTTTCGGACAAACGGACCGCAGGGGGAAAGTTGCTAGTTCGATAGGTTAGGGAGGTGTGGTGGACAAATGGACTGCGTATTCGAATTTGTCCCGTCGTTCTGAGCAACTTTCATGTTGAAAATATTTTAATCCGAGTTACAGATTTAAAGATATGATTTTCTAAAGATTTTATTAATTTCTGGAATTTAACTAATTATTTAATTTAATTCGAAATTTGGATTTATGACATCAGCATGATGTCATGCTGACATCAGCAGTCAACAGGGGTTGACTAAGTCAAACTGACATGTGGGTCCAGTGCATTCACTTTTTAGGTTAATTAGGGTTTAGCTAAATAATTATTATTTAATTAAATTAATTATCTAATTAGATTAATTTAAAGAGGATTAATTAACTTAATTAATTTAGTTAATTAATTAAAATTATTTTTATTTTTATTTTCTTTCTTTATTTATTTATTAATTTTTATTCATTAATTTATTCTTATTATTATTATTGTTAATTTATTTTATTTATTATTTTAGTTTTATTTGTATTTTATTTATTAATTTTATTAATCAATTTATTCTTATTCTTATTATTATTATTATTAATTTATTATTTTATTATTTTTATTATTATTTTATTTATTATTATTATTTATTTATTTATTATTTATTTATTTTTTGTATATTCGTTCTGGGGTTGGGCCCCGTTTGGCAGTGGCCCAGAGGGCACTGGCCCAGTGGTCATTGGCCTATAGGCCAAGGTGGTTCGGGCGCAACAGGCGCAACGGGCGCCGGGCGTCGGGCGTCCGCCCGAACGGGACTGGCGAGGGGGCGCGGCGGTCGAAGGCCGTCGGGGCGCGGCGAGGCGAGGCTCGCCGGCCGGCCGCGGCAGGCGGAGGCGGGGGGCGAGCGACGGCGTGCGGCGGCTTGGCCGAAGTAGAGCCGCAGCAGGGGACGGGCAAAGGCGGCCACGCGCGGCCATGGGCGCGTACGGGGGCGAGGGTGCGGGGCGAAGCCAGAGGCCAACGCCGGTGGGAGGCAACGGCGGCGCGGTGCGCGCGCGCGGAGGAGCGGGGCCGCGGGGCGTAGCCACGGCGTGAGCGCGTGCGCGCGGAGGAGAGAGGAGGAGAGGGGGGGCCTCACAGGGGGTCGCAGGGATTCAGGGCAGCGGGGCGCGACGTGGTCGACGGGGACGACGTGCGACGCGGAAGCAGGCCGGCGGGGAGGGCGTCCGACGAGGCGGCCGCTTCCAGGTGCGGGGTGAGAACGACGCAGGGGAGGACGGCGGCGAGGCGGCGAGGTCGGGGAGGCGACGAGCACGGCGTCGGGGCGGGTCCGACGAGCGGCGGGGTCCAGGCCAGCGACGGGCGAGCCGGGCGGTGGCGGCGGTGGTCCGGCGTGCGCGCGCGAGCCCCGATCTGGAGGAGGGGAACGACGTGGGGGGGAGTGTGGGATCGAGTGGGTTGTGGGTGCGGGGGCTAGGGTTTCCTGGGGTGGGGATAAGGGAGGCCAGTTGGGCCAGGGTGGAGCTGGGCCTTTCGGCCGGGGGGGGGGATGGTGCTGGCTGGCTGGGCCTGGGGTTTGGCCCAGTTGGGCGAGGTCCAGTGGGGGGGGCTTTTGTTTTTTTGTTCTGTTTTCTTTTATTTATTTTCCTTTACTGTTTTATTTTATTTCTTTAATAGTTATAGTTTTATAATAAGTTAAAGCCCACACCTAAATCGGAGTTGTAAAAAGTTTTTAGTGACTAAATAAACTAGTTTAATATTTGTTTATATTTAATAACACTTATATAATTGTTTTTGCTACTGTTTTATTCATCTCATAGTATTTAAACATTTTATAAAGGTGTGGTTTCTCCACCATAATTATCTGTGCAATATTTGGTTCACTCCGAACATTTTTGTTTCAATGTTTGAAAACTTTTGTTGTTTGCCATATTTTGAATTGATTTTTGAATCGGTTTTGAACTAACGAAGGATTAGAAACAGTAACGGAGGTGACGTGGCATCATTAGCAGAGTTTTACTGTAGCTTGATTATCCGGGCGTCACAATTCTCCTCCACTACAAGAAATCTCGTCCCGAGATTTAAGAGGGAGTAAGGGGGGAAGGTTTGGTAACGAATCTAGCGGGTCTTCTCATCCTGGCTTGCTCTTCTCGAAGAGGCTGGTCCAATACATTGATGTCTTCATTCTGCTGTTTCAGGTCATCATGATAAAGTTGTCGTCCTTTCTTCGGGAACTCCATCGTACTTACGACAGAGTAAGGGGGTATTCTGGAAGAACGGACTTCTGCAGGGTTTACTATCTGGTCAATATCATCGGGGAAGGTGGCGGAAAGTATCTCTCGAACTAAACCTTAAGAAAAGCCGAGAGCAAGTAAGAAAGTACCATGAGAAGTTTCAAACGGGTAGGCAATCGTTCGAAGCCTGAAACAAAGTGT
Source organism: Triticum aestivum (assembly GCF_018294505.1). NCBI lineage: Eukaryota > Viridiplantae > Streptophyta > Magnoliopsida > Poales > Poaceae > Triticum > Triticum aestivum. Next base: position 68,068,557 of record NC_057802.1, read on the forward strand.
GAAAGGGGTTCAAAGCAATCGGAATAAGTATTATGTCTGATGCCAGTATAGATCAGTAGGACGATGGTCCGTGAATTACATACGAGGCCACGCGCGATGAATAAATTTGGGAACAGGGGGTGCACAGGAGAGTCAGGTTTCGATCCTGTGGAACTGTGGGTTATGGGCCCACCATGTGGGTTAAAAGTAGGAAGGGCGGTGACATCTTGCACGATCATGATAGCAAGGCATGGCAGAGGGTAGCCTGTCAGTTATATGTCAGCAACATCGTCGGTACCAAGGGCGAGGGACGAAGAGAACCATTTTCCTGCTCGTTGAAACGAGGCGGACCATTAGGCAAAGTTCTCGTCCATCGGTGGTTACCGAAATGTCACCAACAATAATAACAGGGTCTTACTGACAGAGTTGTACACCGAGGTGTTTACATAAGCAGGAGAATATTACTGCTTAGATCATATAGTTCACCAGAAAGGTTAAACCACACAATGGAAAGGAAAATATGATTATCAGATTAAACAGAAGAATGGAAAGGAAAATGTGTTTAAACACATATTTCAAGGTTATATCCTTCCCAAGGACAAGCTGAGCATGATATTCATGACAGGATATAATGTAGAAAACTCTTTAGGTAGGGGAGAGAAATTTCATGACATTACCCATACAACGGTGTTTGGATAATTGAGCAGGAAACATTTAGCATTGGGCTTCAAATGTTCCTGTTGAAAATCGGAGTACCATAGACATGCTTCGAGATAGCATTGACATGGTCAACAGGGGAAGATCAGACTTTGGAAACAAAAAGGATCCATCAGGAACAACTTATAGAATAAGTCTTACAATTTCCTCATGGAAGAACAGCTAACCTTGCTAAAAGGAAAACTTATAACAATAGGGCCTCCCGCCAGGTGTGCTGGGTATCATCACCTTACCGGGTCATAAATAGGCCAATGTTATAACTCTTGGAAATATGTTCCAACCATCATATCTGACCGAGATTCAGATCTGATTGGTGTCAGGATAACTCAGACTCAGGATGCCTGAGAAGAAAAGGTGCAACACAAATTGTCGAAACGACATCGAAGATTCTCGGGAGATGAACTATGGAAGCGAGTTCCGAACAAGGGTTCATAATTAAATCAAGGAGAGGTGAGGAGGTGACTGCTTGACTCAGCGACAATCCATTGAGATTTCCAAAAGATGGATTTCCACCACTATGTGAACAAGGAGATAACATTAGCTAGATCGAATGACTTAATGATGTATGCTCGAGGAAAACATACACAGTTAAACATTGGTTGAAATGTGCACCCGAAATATGGGCTAGGTAGCACAATCAATGTTCGAATGATGATTCATTAAGCCATAGACGTAGAATGAAACTATAGACCAATGACTTCAAAGCAATAGGGTTGCTAGAAGTTTAGAATTTACACATCACAGACCATTTGTTGGTATTCCTTTTAGAAACAACACGGGGACCAAGAAGAATGGTGATGGGGAGAAGTATCACTGTACCAAGATGTCATGCGAGGTGGTGAAATTCTTACGACATACTTGACATAAAAGATGGTAATACTCCAAGGTAAAGAAGAACAATTGCTGGATAGCAAGGAACTCAAGGTATAACACCAAACACGAACAAGCTTGTGTTGGTGGGAAGGCAATAAAGTGGTCGATGATAACACAGATCATCGAGGGCAAGGATGGTATTTCTCATCATGAACTCAATCGATATCCTGGAAGAGCGCATAAGGTTGATGATGATCACGACACATTTGTCGAGAGATTTCATGAAGATGTAATCAATCAGCGACGGCATCAAGTCAAAGGAATGATGAAGCAGACGGTTATTGGAACCATGGGTAGGACACACGCTTGAAATCAAGCTTGTTGTTCCAGGTGAAATGGTATGAGAGGAAGATCGGCGTAAGCTTAGCTCATCATCGAAAGTTGTGCTCCGGGGTTAAGGACCAGGTAGCACAGTTAAAATCATCAAGATAATGATATAGCCAAACAGGCTAGGAATGACGCGATCGGGTACAAACTCGTAAGTAAGGAGCATTACTAAAAGTTGTTGAACCGTAGTGCGGACTCGATTCAATTATCAGGGTACTCAAGTGATTAACCACTCAAAACCCAGGAAAAATAGTAATCCATGAGAATGTAGTACTTGATGAAGAACTCATAAGACGTTATGCGGTTCCGTGATAATCTCGAGATACCAGGGGGTAATGCTCGACGACAGATCAAAGTAGATGTTGGACTAGGGTATTGCTCTGTAGAAGACAAGTGCTTAAACTTGCACGAGAAATGGTATTTAAAGGAGAACATGGTCGGAACCATGATTGAAAAAGGCCAGATCCCAGATATAAGATGAACTTATACCAAAGGAATAATTAATTTAAGAAAAGCTTTAATGATAAGATCTACATCGTGTCCATGGGCATGAACGCAAAGTTCAAGGTCGACTCCCACTTCTCCAATGCATAACCTTTCATTTACTTCTCGCTTTCGATGAAGTTGTATGGTAGAAAATTATCTGGTAAAATACCAGAAGGGTATGGCTTGTGAAAACCTTCGGGTTCATACGGATTTTAGGGAAGTTATAGGTTCAACCCATCAGGGCATCTTAGGAACTTATACCACAAACTTCGGAGTAAATAATACAAGCTCGAAAGTAGAGCATGGTTCACAAAGCAGAGGATACAATTTACCAAAGGCATCATGTATCCGAGGAAAAGCTCACAAGCTTATTTAATATGAAGGACATTGTCGGATAAAATCCATTAAAGGATATGTCGGTCCATAACAGAGCTGATGTGAGCATCGGGACACAACCAGAGGAAGTAACAATGCAAAGGCATTGGATTATAGAAGCAACTGACTAACTCAAAGCTCAATGCAAAGGAATTATAATGTCAAATTCAAGGGAGTCAGAAGCAACGCTCTAACCAAGAATGGATAAGTTGAGTAGGCTTAGGGGTACAATCGATGGCAATTTGACAGGTCGAGATCCAGCTCACGTATAAAATGACGTCTGAGCCGGAAGAATGAATTCTAGGCTATGATTGAGGATTGCGAGCATTCGCAACAAATTGAATCAACGGACTCAAAATGATAATGACAAGAGATGCCAATAAGATTACGAGACTTATGGGATTAACCATAATGCAAGCAAACAAGAATTTCAAGAGCAATAGGCTCCTGAGGATTTTCGGAAGATCGAATAGTATTTTGAAGACTATTGTGAATACTTGAATCAACTGGGGATGACCGGATACTCGGTAAGTGCGAGAATTATCCGTAGGGGTATTCAGGTGACAAAGAACAGCAAGGCAGTAAGCTCAAAGGATTCTCGGAACAACAGAGAGAATTTCGGGGTATCTTGTAATAACAAGATCAACTGGGAAACATTGTATGAATGGCGAGTATACGTGGTTATCCATAGGAGTTTATCGATGAAAGGGAATTGCAAAAGCGATGAACACAAGTTCTCGGGTTATCAGCGGAGAGTATCTTCAGGGTCTTCACGTGCAGCAGACGATCATCAGTAATAAGGGGCTCTCCGGGTGAAAGTGATAACGAGATCCTAATGTTAGATTTAGTAAAATTCACTTAACCCGAATAGAAGAGAGATCAGAGTCCCAGAGTATAGACAAGGAGTAAAAGATCCTAATACCACCCAATGGCGACGTGGGCCCGTAAGACACACAGCCATGTTAGTAAAAGTTTTTGCAATGTCTAGACTCGACTTCGGCCAAGGAGTTGGAAAGGGGGATTCCTACAGGCAGTCGGCTCTGATACCAACTTGTGACGCCCCCGATTTGACCGTACACTAATCATGCACGCAAATGTGTACGATCAAGATCAGGGACTCACGGGAAGATATCACAACACAACTCTAAAACATAAATAAGTCATACAAGCATCATAATACAAGCCAGGGGCCTCGAGGGCTCGAATACAAGTGCTCGATCACAGACGAGTCAGCGGAAGCAACAATATCTGAGTACAGACATAAGTTAAACAAGTTTGCCTTAAGAAGGCTAGCACAAACTGGGATACAGATCGAACGAGGCGCAGGCCTCCTGCCTGGGATCCTCCTAACTACTCCTGGTCGTCGTCAGCGGGCTGCACGTAGTAGTAGGCACCTCCAGTGTCGTAGGTGTCGTCGTCGACGGTGGCGTCTGGCTCCTGGACTCCAACATCTGGTTGCGACAACCAGATAGAAAGGAAAGGGGGAAAAGAGGGAGAGAAGCAACCGTGAGTACTCATCCAAAGTACTCGCAAGCAAGGAGCTACACTACATATGCATGGGTATATGTGTAAAGGGGCATATCAGTGGACTGAACTGCAGAATGCCAGAATAAAAGGGGGATAGCTAGTCCTGTCGAAGACTACGCTTCTGGCCATCTCCATCTTGCAGCATGTAGAAGAGAGTAGATTGAAGTCCTCCAAGTAGCATCGCATAGCATAATCCTACCCGGCGATCCCCTCCTCGTCGCCCTGTTAGAGAGCGATCACCGGGTTGTATCTGGCACTTGGAAGGGTGTATTTTATTCAGTATCCAGTTCTAGTTGTCATAAGGTCAAGGTACAACTCCGGGTCGTCCTTTTACCGAGGGACACGGCTATTCGAATAGATAAACTTCCCTGCAGGGGTGCACCACATAACCCAACACGCTCGATCCCATTTGGCCGGACACACTTTTCTGGGTCATGCCCGGCCTCGTAAGATCAACGCGTCGCAGCCCCACCTAAGCACAACAGAGCGGTCAGCACGCCGGTCTAATCCTAAGCGCGCAGGGGTCTGGGCCCATCGCCCTATGCACACCTGCACGTTGCGTACGCGGCCGGAAGCAGACCTAGCCTAGTGGCGTTCCAGTCCAATCCGGCGCGCGCCACTCAGTCGCTGACGTCAAGAAGGCTTCGGCTGATACCACGACGCCGGGATACCCATAACTACTCCCGCGTAGAAGGTTAGTGCGTATAGACCAAATGGCCAGATTCAGATCAAATACCAAGATCTCGTTAAGCGTGTTAAGTATCCGCGAACGCCGACCAGGGCCAGGCCCACCTCTCACCTAGGCGCTCTCAACCTGCCCTGTTGCTCCGCCACAAAGATCCACTTGCGGGTACTCCTACGAGCCGACCCGACTTTAGTCATCACATGTGTCATGTATATAGTATATAAGTATATACCCGTGATCACCGCCCAGGTGATCACGGCCCGATAGTATAGCACAGCAGACGGACAAGAATGTAGGGCCACTGATGGAAAACTAGCATCCTATACTAAGCATGTAGGATTGCAGGTAAAGGTATCAACAGTAGTAGCAAGGATAGGCTATGCATCAGGATAGGATATCGAAAGGCAGTAACATGCTACACTACTCTAATGCAAGCAGTATAGAGAAGAATAGGTGATATCTGGTGATCAAGGGGGGGGGCTTGCCTGGTTGCTCTAGCAAGTAGGAGGGCTCGTCGACTCCGTAGTCGAACTGGGCAGCAGCAGTGTCGGTCTCGTAGTCTACCGGAGAGAAGAGGGGGGAAGAAACAGTAAATACAATGCAAACATAAGCATGACGATGCGTGACATGAGAATGAGCGGTGCTAGGTGTGTCCTAACGCGACAGTAGGTGGTAACGGCGAAGGGGGGGGGACATCCGGGAAGTATTCCCGATGTTTCGCGTTTTCGGACAGACGGACCGGAGGGGGAAAGTTGCTAGTTTGATAGGTTAGGGAGGTGTGGTGGACGAATGGACTGTGTATTCGGATTTGTTTCGTCGTTCTGAGCAACTTTCATGTTGAAAATATTTTAATCCGAGTTACGGATTAAAAGATATGATTTTCTAAAGATTTTATTAATTTCTGGAATTTAATTAATTATTTAATTTAATTCGAAATTTGGATTTATGACATCAGCATGATGTCATGCTGACATCAGCAGTCAACAGGGGTTGACTAAGTCAAACTGACATGTGGGTCCAGTGGGACCCACCTGTCATTCACTGTTTAGGTTAATTAGGGTTTAGCTAAATAATTATTATTTAATTAAATTAATTATCTAATTAGATTAATTTAAACAGGATTAATTAACTTAATTAATTTAGTTAATTAATTAATTAATTAAAATTATTTTTATTCTTATTTTCTTTATTTATTTATTTATTAATTTTTATTAATTTATTATTATTATTATTATTATTAATTTCTTTTATTTATTATTTTATTTTTATTTTTATTTTTATTTTATTTATTAATTTTATTAATCAATTTATTCTTATTATTATTATTATTATTTATTTATTTATTATTATTATTTTTTTTTTGTATATTCGTTCTGGGCTGGGCCCCGTTTGGTAGTGGCCCAGAGGGCACTGGCCCAGTGGTCATTGGCCCATAGGCCAAGGTGGTTCGGGCGCAACGGGCGCCGGGCGTCGGGCGTCCGCCGGAATGGGACTGGCGAGGGGGCGCGGCGGTCGAAGGCCATCGGGGCGCGCGAGGTGAGGCTCGCCGGCCGGCCGCGGCAGGCGGAGGCGGGGGGCGAGCGACGGCGTGCGCGGCTTGGCCGGAGCAGAGCCGCAGCAGGGGACGGGCAGAGGCGGCCACGCGCGGCCACGGGCGCGTACGGGGGCGAGGGTGCGGGGCGAAGCCAGAGGCCAACGCCGGTGGGAGGCAACGGCGGCGCGGTGCGCGCGCGCGGAGGAGCGGGGGCCGCGGGGCGTAGCCACGGCGTGAGCGCGTGCGCGCGGGGGAGAGAGGAGGAGAGGGGGGGCCTCACAGGGGGTCGCAGGGATTTAGGGCAGCGGGGCGCGAGGTGGTCGACGGGGACGACGTGCGACGCGGAAGTAGGCCGGCGGGGAGGGCGTCCGACGAGGCGGCAACGTCCAGGTGCGGGGTGAGAACGACGCAGGGGAGGACGACGGCGAGGCGGCGAGGTCGGGGAGGCGACGAGCACGGCGTCGGGGCGGGTCCGACGAGCGGCGGGGTCCAGGCCAGCGACGAGCGACCCGGGCGGCGGCGGCGGTGGTCCGGCGCGCGCGCGAGCCCCGATCTGGAGGAGGGGAACGACGTGGGGGGGAGTGTGGGATCGAGTGGGGAGTGGGTGCGGGGGCTAGGGTTTCCTGGGGTGGGGATAAGGGAGGCCAGTTGGGCCAGGGTGGAGCTGGGCCTTTCGGCCGGGGGGGGATGGTGCTGGCCGGCTGGGCCTGGGGTTTGGCCCAGTTGGGCCAGGTCCAGTGGGGGGGCTTTTGTTTTTTTTATTCTGTTTTCTTTTATTTATTTTCCTTTACTGTTTTATTTTATTTCTTTAATAGTTATAGTTTTATAATAAGTTAAAGCCCACACCTAAATCGGAGTTGTAAAAAGTTTTTAGTGACTAAATAAACTAGTTTAATATTTGTTTATATTTAATAACACTTATATAATTGTTTTTGCTATTGTTTTATTCATCTCATAGTATTTAAACATTTTATAAAGGTGTGGTTTCTTCACCATAATTATCTGTGCAATATTTGGTTCACTCCGAACATTTTTGTTTCAATGTTTGAAAACTTTTGTTGTTTGCCATATTTTGAATTGATTTTTGAATCGGTTTTGAACTAACGAAGGATTAGAAATAGTAACGGAGGTGACGTGGCATCATTAGCAGAGTTTTACTGTAGCTTGATTATCCGGGCGTCACAATAATCAACTAGCGAGCAATAATAATAAATCTCGGATGATAACACTTTCTCAAAACAATCATAATATGATATAACAAGATGGTATCTCGCTAGCCCTTTCTGAGACCGCAAAACATAAATGCAGAGCACCTCTTGAAGATCAAGGACTGACTAAACATTGTAATTCATGGTAAAAGATATCCAGTCATACTCAATGTAAATTAGTAGTAATGGATGCAAATGACAGCGGTGCTCTCCAACTGGTGCTTTGTAATAAGAGGATGATGACTCAACATAAAACTAAATAGAAAGGCCCTTCGCAGAGGGAAGCAAGGATTTGTAGAGGTGCTAGAGCTCGATTTTTGAAATAGAGATAAATAATATTTTGAGTGGCATACTTTCATTGTCAACATAACAACCGAGAGATCTCGATATCTTCCATGCTACACACATTATAGGCGGTTCCCAAGCAGAATGGTAAAGTTTATACTGCCCCACCACCAACAAGCATCAGTCCATGGCTTGCCCGAAACAACGGGTGCCTTCAACTAACAATAGTCCTGGGGGAGTTTTGTTTGCAATTATTTTGATTTGGTTTGAGCATCGGACTGGGCATCCCGGTGACCAGCCATTTTCTCATGAGTGAGGAGCGGAGTCCACTCCTCTTTAGAATAACCCGCCTAGCATGGAATATACAGACAGCCCTAGTTGATACATGAGCTATTCGAGCTTACAAAACAGAATTTCATTTAAAGGTTTAGAGTTTGGCACATACAAATTTACTTGGAACGACAGGTAGATACCGCATATAGGAATGTATGGTGGACTCATATGGAATAACTTTGGGGTTTATGGAAGTGGATGCACAAGCAGTATTCCCGCTTAGTACAAGTGAAGGCTAAAAGAGACTGGGAAGCGACCAACTACAGAGCGACAACAGTTATGAACATGCATTAAAATTAATCAACACTGAGTGCAAGCATGAGTAGGATATAATTCACCATGAACATAAATATCGTGGAGGCTATGTTGATTTTGTTTCAACTACATGTGTGAACATGTGCCAAGTCAAGCCACTCGAATCGTTCAAAGGAGGATACCACCCTATCATACCACATCACAACCATTTTAATAGCATGTTGGCACGCAAGGTAAACCATTGTAAACTCCTAGCTAATTAAGCATGGCATAAGCAACTATAATCTCTAATTGTCATTGCAAACATGTTTCATTCATAATAGACTGAATTAGGAACGATGAACTCATCATATTTACAAAAACAAGAGAGGTCGAGTTCATACCAGCTTCTCTCATCATAAACAGTCCATCATATATCGTCATTATTGCCTTTCACTTGCACAACCGAACGGTGTGGATAATAATAACAGTGCACGTGCATTGGACTAAGCTGGAATCTGCAAGCATTTAATACAAGGGAGAAGACAAGGTAATATGGGCTCTTTGTTAAATCAACAATAATGGATATAAGAGCCACTTCAAGATTTTCATCATGGTCTTCTCCTCTCAACCCCCGAAGAAAAGAAAAGAAATAAAACTATTTACACGGGAAAGCTCCCAACAAGCAAAAAGAAAAACGAGAAATCTTTTTGGGTTTTCTTTTAATTACTACTACAGGCATGGAAAGTAAAGTAGCTAAAAACTACAACTATTTTTTTGGTTTTTCTTAAGGTTTTTCAAGCACACAAGAAGAAGCTTAGAAAAGAAAATAAACTAGCATGGATAGTACAATGAAAAGTATGAGCACCGACAACTAGCATGAGTGTGTGAACATGAATGTAATGTCGTGAGAAGTACGTACTCCCCCAAGATTAGGCTTTTTGGCCTAAGTTGGCCTATGCCCACGGATGGCCTGGAGGATATCCAAAGTTGTAACTAGGGTCGTACTGAGATGAAACAGCCACTGCCTCACGAGCAGCTTTGTAACATCCCAAATTTTCAATTTGGAATGTTATACATTAGATCATCATTGCATATCATATTTTATTGCATTTTGGCTAGATCCTAGAAATTCTACGCAACTCAAGGACCCACGGAGAGAGTTGAGGATTTCGTTATTTTCATATTTGAGTTTTCTCGAATTTTTAAAATAGGATCATTTGATTTTATTTATTTTATCATCAATTATTCCAATTTTAAAAATAAGAGAGAGGGAATAAAATGACTTTCCCAAAATAAATTAATATTGAGGATTTAATAAAAAAATCAAATAAGATTTTTTTGGAGTTTTTCGCTATTTTATTTGAATTTAGGAAAAATACGCGTTTTTCAAAATTGCATTTAGGCCCCAAATAAATGTTCATCTTGTCCGGCTTGATTTTAGAAGTCGGGGAAAATTTATATCGGGATTTTTTGAGTCCGTTTAGTATTTCTTTTAATTGTTTTTCTGCATGAAATTATTTTAAAAAAACGCGAACAGACTTTGGGCCGTGTTCGGCCAGGACTCCGCCTGGCCGGGCCTTTATAAGGCGCCGCCCCGAGCCCGTCAGCCCACCCGAGCCCCGCGCCAACCCTAACCCTAACCGCCGCCGCCGCCGAGCGGCTGCCGCCCGCCGTCCCGCCGCCCGACGCCGGAGCCGCCGCCGACCCGCCGGACGCCGCCGCCCCGTCCCGCCGAACCCCGCCGCCCCACGCCAGAGGTAGCGAACGCCCCGCCGGCGGCGGTTTTCCTCGAGAAAACCGTACGGTTTTTCCGCCGGTTTTTCGTTCGGTTTTGTTAAAAAAAACCTAGATTTGTTTTTTCGGTTTGGTTTATTTAGCGGACGTTCGTCCGTACATTCGTTTTAATGAACGGTTTTCTTTTTTTTTTTGCAGACAGCGAACGTTCGTTCGTTAGCTTGTTCGTCCATTTTTCTTTTTCTCGGATTTTCCGCGATTATTTCTGATCGCGATTTCCGATCTGTTTTTCGTTCTAGTATAACTTTTCGCTCGTTTATCGGAATCAGGCGATTCAAGCGCCTAGAGTTTCGTCTCGAAACCCTCTTTCTGGTTAACCTACTCAAACAAGTTTTTGCTAATGTAAAATTTGACTTAGGTCCAGATTAGTAAATGAAGCTTGTTTCTTTCGTCGTTTGACTTTCGTAGCTTCGTTTGATTTGATTCTTTTTGCAAACCGGAGTTCTTAAGTTGAACTTTATGGTTAGATCTCTTATTTGAGTTTTACTTGTGCATTAGACGAGTACTTATTGTATGCTTGTTTGTTTGCGATAGGGTACCTGGAGTGCGTCGCTTGCTACTTCGAATCCCTAGGTTTCACGGATCATCAGCAAGGCAAGTACCGCTTTGATCATACCTCTTTTCATACCCAATTTTATTGCATTAGATCAATCCTCAAACAATTTCATGATTAGGATCTGATTAAATTGTGGGTTGGGAAGTAGCTGATGAGGTAGAACATATTGCCATGTTTATTACCAAACCCTTGGGAGTTACTTCTACGTTTGCTTATATTGTTATGTTATGCTAGTAGACGTGGATTGGGCGAGTGTATCCATGACAGATGTGAGATTGTTAATTAATGGTTCAATTTAAGGTGGCTACTTAAACACACATCTGGGTGGATTGAGGCACCTGGGTATTCCAGCGATTGCCTGTTTTTTTATGGACCGCCACCCAGGCTCAAAGGGATCATGAGATTATTCATGCTAGAAACTTCCGTGTGCAGCCACAAGCTATTATGGGCTCTAGCATAGTTGATTAAGTTGTGTGAACTCTTACAGTGGTAGACTAGCAGATGTAGGGGTTGTAGGTGGTACTGTCTACCCGATCGTAAGGTGCAAACGCTTCTGAAAGACTATGTCTCGGTCATCCGTTTCTCAAACATCATGTAGTGCGAGAATCCCAACGGAGGAGATCGAGTCTTGTGGGGAAAAGTGCGCAAACCTCTGCAGAGTGTATAAACTAATCATGGTTAGCCGTGTCCCCGGTTATGGACAACTTGAGTATCTAGTACTTGGATTATCATGTGAATCTCATCATGTTACTTTAATTAATTTTGTTGGGATTAATGTTGAAACTTAATTGGGATTGAGATGGTGTCACCCATTCTCAATGTTTAACAACCACCATGATAGTTAAATAAAATTTATTCCTTTGCAGTAGGGAAAAATTGGCTTTTCGCAAAACTGTAACCATAGAGCTTTCCACCAGCCAAATATGCATGTAGTATAGCATTATTCTGTTCATTACTCTCTATGTGTTACATTGCCAGCATATTCCATGTGCTGACCCGTTTTCGGGCTGCAACGTTTCATGTTGCAGACTTTTCAGACGACGAGTAAGGTGCCTTAGGTCGTGGTTCTATACTCAGTGATGCCGTTGGAGTTGATGGACTCGCTTATCTTCCAAGTCTTCCGCTGTTATCGTTTTTAGATGGCCTTAAGCCATATTTATTGTATTAAGTTCTCTTTTGAGACATTCGATGTAATAAGTGTGTGATTGCTACTCTGTTATAAATCCTTCGAGTACTGTGCGTGTCAGCATTACTGATCCAGGGATGACACTGATGCACAGAGACTTGACCGTCTGAGGTCTGGTCGCTACAAGATGGTATCAGAGCACACGCTGACTGTAGGACACGACCACTAAGCTTAAACCCTAGATCACTATTCTCTTCTCATTTCTGACTCCTCTCCATTTTCCACTCTTTTAGGATGGCGGATGCCAGGAACAAGTTCATGCAACCAGATGAAGATACACCCTTTGGACGCCACTTGAAGGAAGTCACTAGATACCTGAACATCGGAATACCAAGCTTCACCGGAACCTACAACGCCACACTACCAGAAGAGGAGCGTTGGATGATTCAAGTTCAAGTTCCAGGAAGGACGTTCATGCCCGTCACCGAGCCCATAGAGTTTTCCTTTGATGCACCAACCTGGAGTCTAGGAAAGAGCATGGCAGCCCACATCACCATGGGACGCATTGGAGAAGTTTACCACAAGGAGCTTAAGGATACCATTTACCAGATTTGTGGGCGCCGAGATGAGCAATGGGAGATGATCAGCACCAAGAAGGATAGATCAATTGCAGCTTTCATCCAGGAGCAAAACCAGCACATTCGTCGCCAGGAGAACCAAATGTGCACAGGCATGATAGATCTGAAGAAGGCATTGACCAAGATCACGGAGTTGGAGGAAGAACTCAAGTCTACGCGCGAGGATATATGGAGGAAATCGTCGCACTGGTGGAGAAGAATGACGACCTGGAAAAGAAGATCGGAGTATTCATGGGAGACCCAGCACCAGGAGGAGAAGACGATGATTGCGCTTGCCCGGATAACTACATCATCATCGACGACACCGACTCGGACCCCAGTGAAGATGACTTTGTTGATGAAGCTGGAGCAGATATCATGGAGTCTTCGACCGATCAAAATTTCTAGTAGACCACCATAATCAGTAGTAGTATTCCCCCATGTATATAGTATAGTCCGAGCACTTTGTGACGATAGTTAGATCGATTGTATGCCTTGTTTGAATTGATTTGAGTGATATTGATTGTGTTTGTCTCATGTGCATATGGGTAGTGTTTTCTCTCTAGACCTCATTCTATTCTAAATTCTCATCTTTTCTAAACCCATCAGATGCCTCCGAGACGCGACACCGGATTTGTTTTCCCACCGGAGATCACTCAGTTGATTCAGCAGCAGAATGTCTTGATGCAAGCACTAGTATAGAACCAAGGCAACAACAACAACAACAACCCACCACCACCACCACCTGTTGATCATTTGACCCGTTTCTTGAGGCTAAATCCGCCGGTGTATTCCAGTAGCACCGAGCCGATTGTTGCAGATGATTGGCTCCGCAAGGTTGGAAGGGAGTTGACCACTGCAGGATGCACAGATGCGGAGAGAGTGCGTTTTGCCGCACACCAGCTTGATGGACCCGCAGCATCGTGGTGGGAGAATTACACAACCACCCACCCTATTGACACTGTCACATGGGACCAGTTTCAGCAAGCTTTCCGTACTGCCCATGTTTCAGCAGGAGCTATGGCCATGAAGAAGCGTGAGTTTCGCAACTTACGCCAAGGAGGACGCACCGTAGGCCAGTATGTGGAGGACTTTAGTAAGTTAGCACGTTATGCCCCAGATGACGTTGCTACAGATGCAGCCAAGCAGGAGAAGTTTCTGGAAGGGCTGAATGATGAGCTGAACATGCAGTTGATGGTAGCAACCTTCAACAACTACCAGGAGTTGGTAGATAGAGCTCTCATGATTGAAGGGAAGCAACAGCAGATTGAAAGCCGCAAGAGGGAAGCCACATTTTACCCCAAATTCGGGAGGACCTTTTCAGCATACCCATGGAGTAGGAGGTTCGCACAACCATAGTGGACCCAAGAATGGTAATGGGAATGGAGGAAGCAACGGATAAAACCATACCAACCCATCGACCCCAGCTAAGAGAGATCTGAGCCAAGTCACTTGCTACAAGTGCCAGAAGATTGGACATTATGCTAATGAGTGTCCTGAAGCTAAGAATGGAAATGGCAATGGAAGCTCTGGGAAGAAGCCCAACCCTTTCAACAAAGGACATGTGAACCACGTTAGCATGGAGGAGGTTGAAGCCCAGCCAGATGCAGTAATAGGTAAGTTTTTGGTTAAGTCATTTACTGCACTCGTTCTTTTTTATACTGGTGCATCGCATTCATACATATCAAGGGGATTTGTGGATACGTATAAATTGCCAACCCAAGCCCTTAGGTCACCCATGTTAGTAACCTCGCCAGGAGCAGAGTATATGGCTAGTCTATGGTGTGATCGGTTACCATTAAGGATTGGTAACTACGTGTTTCCCTCGGACCTAATAGTATTGGAATCGCAAAGACTGGATGTGATATTAGGCATGGATTGGTTATCGAAGTATGAAGGGAACATTGAATGCGCTAGTAAGTCGATTTTGCTTACCACCCCAGAAGGAAGAAGGATCAAGTATGTATCCCGGCATGTGCCGAAGAGGACTCAGGTGAATTCTTTATCAGGAGTTGTACAGGAGGAAGTACCAGTGGTGAAGGATTTCCCTGACGTATTTCCAGAGGAGTTGCCAGGCATGCCACCGGATAGAGACATTGAGTTTTTGATTGAGCTTTTGCCAGGCACAGGGCCAATATCTAAGAGACCGTACAGGATGCCCGCAAAGGATTTGGAGGAGATTAAGAAGCAGATTAAGGAGTTGCTGGATAAAGGCTATATTCGCCCAAGTTCTTCACCTTGGGGATCGCCAGTGCTTCTAGTGGAGAAGAAGGATGGATCGTTAAGGATGGTTGTTGATTATCGAGGACTGAATGAAGTGACCATCAAAAACAAGTACCCACTGCCGATGATCAATGATCTGTTTGACCGCTTACAAGGAGCTAAGGTATTTTCCAAGATCGATCTGCGGTCAGGATACCATCAGTTGAAGATTCGAGAGCAGGATATACCTAAGACGGCTTTTACCACCAGGTATGGGCTGTACGAGTATACCGTTATGTCATTTGGTCTGACTAACGCACCTGCCTATTTCATGAACCTGATGAACAAGGTGTTTATGGAGTTTCTGGATAAGTTCGTCGTAGTGTTCATTGATGATATTTTGGTCTACTCAAAGAATGAAGAGGAGCATAAGGAGCATTTGCGTTTGGTACTTGAGAAGCTCAGAGAACATCAGTTATACGCCAAGTTCAGCAAATGTGAGTTTTGGTTGAAGGAAGTTGGATTCCTCGGACATGTTATATCCGGAGAAGGAATAGCAGTAGACCCCACCAAAGTTGACACTGTGACAAACTGGGAATCACCCACATCAGTTGGAGAGATCCGGAGTTTTCTTGGACTTGCAGGATACTACCGGAGATTCATTGAGAATTTCTCGAGGATTGCTAAGCCCATGACGGAGCTGTTGAAGAAGGACACCAAGTTCAACTGGACTGAGGAATGTGAAGCTAGTTTCCAAGAGTTGAAGAAACGTTTGGTTACATCACCAGTGTTGATTCTGCCAGATCAGCGCAAGGATTATGAAGTATACTGCGACGCTTCTCGTCGAGGACTTGGAGCAGTGCTTATGCAGGAAGGAAGAGTTGTTTCATATGCTTCACGACAGCTTAAACCCCATGAGATGAATTACGCTACGCATGATTTGGAGTTAGCAGCCGTAGTACATGCGTTGAAGACATGGAGACATTTTCTCATCGGAAACCACTGTGAGGTGTACACGGATCACAAGAGTTTGAAATACATCTTCACGCAGAAGGAGTTGAATCTCAGGCAAAGGAGATGGTTGGAGCTCATAAAGGATTATGATATGAGATTGCATTATCACCCCGGAAAGGCTAACGTAGTAGCAGATGCGTTGAGCCGCAAGAGCCATGTCAACACACTCATGACCGGAGAGTTACCGAAGGAATTAGCCGAGGATCTTCGCGAGCTATGTTTGGAAATAGTTCCGAGAGGCTATGTTGCAGCATTGGAGATACAGTCTACTCTGATGGATAAGATCAGAGAAGCTCAGAAGACAGACAAGGAGATTGCCGGAATAAAGGAAAGGATGAGCAAAGGAAAAGCCAAGGGATTTCGTGAGGACGAGCACGATACCTTATGGTTTGAGGACTGCGTTTATGTGCCTAATGACCCGGAGATCAGGAAGTTGATTCTGCAGGAGGCTCATGACTCGCCGTATTCGATTCACCCAGGAAATACCAAGATGTATTTGGATTTGAAGGATACTTTCTGGTGGACCGGAATGAAGAAGGATATTGCGGAGTATGTAGCAGTTTGTGATGTATGTCAGAGAGTGAAGGCCGAGCATCAGAAGCCAGCAGGATTGCTACAGCCATTGCCGATACCCGAATGGAAGTGGGATAAGCTAGGCATGGATTTTATCACGGGATTGCCCAAGACTCGTTCAGGCTATGACTCAATATGGGTTGTAGTCGATCGTTTGACGAAAGTAGCTCATTTCATCCCAGTGAAGACCACTTACACCAGTGCTAAGTTGGCAAAGATTTATATGACCAGAATCGTATGTCTGCATGGAGTTCCGAGGAGCATTGTATCAGATAGAGGAACCCAGTTTACCTCAAAGTTCTGGCATCAGTTACATGAAACTTTGGGTACCAGGCTAGAATTCAGTACAGCCTTTCATCCACAGACAGATGGACAGACCGAAAGAGTCAATCAGATTTTGGAGGACATGCTGAGAGCTTGTGCGCTAGATTATGGATCCAGTTGGGATGACAATTTGCCGTATGCAGAGTTTTCTTACAACAACAGTTATCAATCCAGTTTGAAGATGGCCCCTTTCGAAGCTTTGTACGGAAGGAGGTGTAGAACACCATTGTTATGGGACGAAGTTGGAGACCGCCAGTTGTTTGGACCAGACTTGATTAAAGAATCTGAACAGAAGGTGAAGTTGATTCGCGATAGGCTCAAGGTAGCCCAGTCCAGGCAGAAGAGCTATGCGGATTCAAAACATAAGGAGACAGTTTATGAAGCCGGAGACCGAGTTTATCTTCGAGTATCTCCACTTCGAGGAGTTAAGCGCTTTGGAGTTAAGGGAAAGTTAGCGCCACGATTTGTAGGACCATACAAAGTTTTGGAGCGTATGGGAGAAGTTGCCTACAAGTTGGAATTACCCGAAGGATTGTCAGGAGTTCACGATGTGTTCCACGTTTCCCAGTTGAAGAAGTGCCACGCAGAGATGGCTGATATACCACTGAGAGATACAGTACCACTGGAAGCAATTCAGTTGGATAGTGATTTGACTTATGAGGAGAAACCAGTCAAGATTCTCGAATATGCCAGTCGAGTCACGCGCAGCAAGGTTATCAAGTTTTGCAAAGTTCAGTGGAGCCACCATACTGAGGATGAAGCCACCTGGGAGCGAGAGGAAGATCTACGGAAGGACCACCCTCACCTATTTTCTAGCCAACCCGAATCTCGAGGGCGAGATTCATCTTAAGGGGGGTAGGTTTGTAACATCCCAAATTTTCAATTTGGAATGTTATACATTAGATCATCATTGCATATCATATTTTATTGCATTTTGGCTAGATCCTAGAAATTCTACGCAACTCAAGGACCCACGGAGAGAGTTGGGGATTTCGTTATTTTCATATTTGAGTTTTCTCTAATTTTGAAAATAGGATCATTTGATTTTATTTATTTTATCATCAATTATTCCAATTTTAAAAATAAGAGAGAGGGAATAAAATGACTTTCCCAAAATAAAGGAATATTGAGGATTTAATAAAAAATCAAATAAGATTTTATTTTGGAGTTTTTCGCTATTTTATTTGAATTTAGGAAAAATACGCATTTTTCAAAATTGTATTTAGGCCCCACATAAATGTTCATCTTGTCCGGCTTGATTTTAGAAGTCGGGGAAAATTTATTTCGGGATGTTTGGAGTCCGTTTAGTATTTTTTTAATTGTTTTTCTGCGCGAAATTATTTTAAAAAAAACGCGAACCGACTTTGGGCCGTGTTCGGCCAGGACTCCGCCTGGCCGGGCCTTTATAAGGCGCCGCCCCGAGCCCGTCAGCCCACCCGAGCCCCGCGCCAACCCTAACCCTAACCGCCCGCCGCCCGTCCCGCCGGACCCGCCGCCGCCCGCCGACCCCGCCACCCACCCGCCGGACCCCGCCGCTCCACGCCAGAGGTAGCCGCCGCCCCGCCGCCGGCGGTTTTCCTCGAGAAAACCGTACGGTTTTTCCGCCGGTTTTTCTTTCGGTTTTGTTAAAAAAACCCTGATTTGTTTTTTCGGTTTCGTTTATTTAGCGGACGTTCGTCCGTACGTTCGTTTTAACGAACGGTTTTCATTTTTTTTCGCAGACAGCGAACGTTCGTTCGTTAGCCTGTTCGTCCGTTTTTCTTTTTCTCGGATTTTCCGCGATTATTTCTGATCGCGATTTCCGATCTGTTTTTCGTTCTAGTATAACTTTTCGCTCGTTTATCGGAATCAGGCGATTCAAGCGCCTAGAGTTTTGTCTCGAAACCCTCTTTCTGTTTAACTAACTCAAACAAGTTTTTCCTACAGCAAAATTTGACTTAATTAGGTCCAGATTAGTAAACGAAGCTTGTTTCTTTCGCCGTTCGACTTTCGTTGCTTCGTTTGATTTGATTCTTTTTGCAAACCGGAGTTCTTAAGTTGAATTTTCTGGTTAGATCTCTTATTTGAGTTTTACCTGTGCATTAGACGAGTTCTTATTGTATGCTTGTTTGTTTGCGATAGAGTACCCGGAGTGCGCCGCTTGCTACTTCGAATCCCTAGGTTTCACGGATCATCAGCAAGGCAAGTAACACTTTGATCATACCTCTTTTCATACCCAGTTTTATTGCATTAGATCAATCCTCAAACAATTGCATGATTAGGATCTGATTAAATTGTGGGTTGGGAAGTAGCTGATGAGGTAGAACCTATTGCCCTGTTTATTACCAAACCCTTGGGAGTTACTTCTACGTTTGCTTATATTGCTATGCTATGCTAGTAGACGTGGATTGGGTGAGTGTATCCATGACAGATGTGAGATTGTTAATTAATGGTTCAATTTAAGGTGGCTACTTAAACACACATCTGGGTGGATTGAGGCACCTGGGTATTCCAGCGATTGCCTGTTTTTTTATGGACCGCCACCCAGGCTCAAAGGGATCATGAGATTATTCATGCTAGAAACTTCCGTGTGCAGCCACAAGCTATTATGGGCTCTAGCATAGTTGATTAAGTTGTGTGAACTCTTACAGTGGTAGACTAGCAGATGTAGGGGTTGTAGGTGGTACTGTCTACCCGATCGTAAGGTGCAAACGCTTCTGAAAGACTATGTCTCGGTCATCCGTTTCTCAAACATCATGTAGTGCGAGAATCCCAACGGAGGAGATCGAGTCTTGTGGGGAAAAGTGCGCAAACCTCTGCAGAGTGTATAAACTAATCATGGTTAGTCGTGTCCCCGGTTATGGACAACCTGAGTATCTAGTACTTGGATTACCATGTGCATCTCATGATGTTACTTTAATTAATTTTGTTGGGATTAATGTTGAAACTTAATTGGGATTGAGATGGTGTCACCCATTCTCAATGTTTAACAACCACCATGATAGTTAAATAAAATTTATTCCTTTGTAGTAGGGAAAAATTGGCTTTTCGAAAAACTGTAACCATAGAGCTTTCCACCAGCCAAATATGGATGTCGTATAGTATTATTCTGTTCATTACTCTCTATGTGTTACATTGCCAGCATATTCCATGTGCTGACCCATTTTTGGGCTGCAACGTTTCATGTTGCAGACTTTTCAGACGACGAGTAAGGTGCCTTAGGTCGTGGTTCTATACTCAGTGATGCCGTTGGAGTTGATGGACTCGCTTATCTTCGAAGTCTTCCGCTGTTATCATTTTTAGATGGCCTTAAGCCATATTTATTGTATTAAGTTCTCTTTTGAGACATTCGATGTAATAAGTGTGTGATTGCTACTCTATTATAAATCCTTCGAGTACTGTGCGTGTCAGCATTACTGATCCAGGGATGACACTGATGCACAGAGACTTGACCGTCTGAGGTCTGGTCGCTACAAGCTTGGAGGTGAGCTGCCTCCGTCCTCCTCTCATACTCGTTCGCCTCCTCCCTGGTTATGACATATCTCCCCTTTGCCTGAAAGTCAAAGAAAGTAGGAGCAGGGAGAGCAAT
Source organism: Triticum aestivum (assembly GCF_018294505.1). NCBI lineage: Eukaryota > Viridiplantae > Streptophyta > Magnoliopsida > Poales > Poaceae > Triticum > Triticum aestivum. The sequence continues at coordinate 68,088,897 of NC_057802.1, forward strand.
ATGGACAGCGCGACGTCTATCAAAGATTAGTCGGTACCAAAGCATTGACACATAGTGAATACATGAACTCCTCAAACTATGGTCATCACCGGGAGTGGTCCCGATTATTGTCACTTCGGGGTTACCGGATCATAACACATAATAGGTGACTAATGACTTGCAAGATAGGATCAAGAACTCACATATATTCATGAAAATATAATAGGTTCAGATCTAAATTCATGGCACTCGGACCCTAGTGACAAGCATTAAGCCTAGCAAAGTCATAGCAACATCAATCTCAGAACATAGTGGATACTAGGGATCAAACACTAACAAAACTAACTCGATTACATGATAAATCTCATCCAACCCATCACCGTCCAGCAAGCCTACGATGGAATTACTCACGCACGGCGGTGAGCATCATGAAATTGGTGATGGAGGAAGGTTGATGATGACGACGGCGACGGATTCCCCTCTCCGGAGCCCCGAACGGACTCCAGATCAGCCCTCCCGAGAGAGTTTCGGGCTTGGCGGCGGCTCCGTATCGTAAAACAAGATGAATCCTTCTCTCTGATTTTTTTCTCCCTGAACATGAATATATGGAGTTGGAGTTGAGGTCGGTCGAGCATCAGGAGGCCCACGAGACAGGGGGCGCACCCCCCACCCTCGTGGACAGGGTGTGGGCCCCTGGTCTTGATTCCTTCGCCAGTATTTTTTATATATTCCAAAAATATTCTCTCGCATTTAAGGAAAAAGAATTTCACGTTCTTCCTGAAAGGAAGGGAAGTTTCAGGTCATTCTGAGAACTTTTATTTCTGCACAAAAATAACACCATGGCAATTCTGCTGAAAACAGCGTCAGTCCGGGTTAGTTCCATTCAAATCATGCAAGTTAGAGTCCAAAACAAGGGCAAAAGTGTTTGGAAAAGTAGATATGATGGAGACATATCACTCAAGCTTTAAAATCTTCTTGCATAATGCTGCCTTGCTATCCTGCAGAAAACGAGAAGGGATAGACTCTGAATCTGTGTCTTCCTCCTCATCCGAGAACCAAAAATATGGGAAGGTCTTCTTAAAGACATTTGGATCTAGAGGTTGGTGGGAAACAGGGTTGTCCTCCTCCGAATCTTGAGACGACATATTGCAGCTTTGTCAGAAAACAGCAAGAAAGAAGAATAGAGGATTGCTCCATGATACGATGGTCAATATGTTCGGGGGTATATAAAGATTTTTTTATCTTGGGAAACAAGCAAAACGGAAGGGAAACGGAGTCGGGAAGGTTCCTGTGGTGGGCACAACCCACCTAGGCGTGCCGGGCAAGGTATGTGCGCCCTGGTGTCTTGTGCCCTCCTCGGTTGCCTTCCTGGTTATTTCTTATTTTCCTAATTTTTGTAATATTCCAAAACTGACAGAAAATATTTTTGCTGATTTTTCGGAGTCCGTTTACTTACCGTATCATGTACCTCCTCTTTTTCAGGGTTCTGGAGGGTTCCGAAAGGTTTCTTTTATGTGTTCCTCCGGTGTCATGGTTTAATAATATTGCAACATTAATAGGTGTACCTGAGATATAGTGTTTAATTCTTTGCCCATTGACCACCTTCAGGTTAGTACCTTCGGCACTATTAATTTTGATAGCTCCAGAGCGATAAACCTCTTCGATAATATATGGTCCTTCCCATTTGGAAAGAAGTTTTCCTGTAAAGAATCTAAAACGAGAGTTGTAGAAAAGAACATATTCCCCAACTTTAAGTTCCCGCTTTTGGATTCTTTTATCATGCCATCTTTTAACTTTTTCTTTAAATAATTTGGCATTTTCATAAGCTTGGGTTCTCCATTCATCTAGGCAAGTAATATCAAATGACCTCTTTTCACCGGCAAGTTTGAAATCATAGTTGAGTTCTTTAATTGTCCAATATGCTTTATGTTCTAACTCAAGAGGCAAATGACAAGCTTTTCCATAAACCATTTTATAAGGAGACATAACCATATGATTTTTATAAGCTGTTCTATAAGCCCAAAGTGCATCATCTAATTTCTTAGACCAATTCTTTCGGGACCTATTGGCAAATTTTTGTAATATTAGTTTTATTTCTCTATTGCTAATTTCAACTTGACCACTGGATTGAGGATGATAGGGTGAAGCAATTATGTGGTTGACATCGTATTTAGCAAGCATTTTACGGAAAACACCATGAATAAAGTGTGAACCACCATCAGTCATTAGATATCTACGGACTCCAAACCTTGGGAATATAACTTCTTTAAGCATTTTAATGGAAGTGTTGTGATCAACACTACTAGTTGGAATAGCTTCTACCCACTTAGTAACATAATCAACAGCAACCAATATATGAGTATACCCATTAGAAGAAGGAAAAGGTGCCATATAATCAAAACCCCAAACATCAAATGGTTCAACAACAAGTGATTAATTCATAGGCATTTCTTGACGCTTACCGATATTACCAATTCTTTGACATTCATCACAAGATAAAACAAACTTACGGGCATCCTTGAAGAGAGTATGCCAATAAAAACCAGATTGCAATACCTTGTGAGCAGTTCCATATATCTCCCACATGATGTCCTCCATAAGCTTGGGAGTGACATTTCTGTAGGATTTGTTCCTGTTCATACTCAGGTACACAACGTCTAATACTACCATCTACTCCTTCTTTATAAATGTGCGGGTCATCAGAAAAGTAATGTCTTAAATCATAGAAGAATTTTTTTCTTTTGTTGGTATGTAAAACCAGGTGGTATATATTTAGCAACAATGTAATTAGCATAGTCAGCATACCAAGGAGTATTATGAGAAACATTTATTGCAGCTAGTTGTTCATGAGGAAAGCTATCATCAATAGGTAGTGGGTCATCAAGAATATTTTCTAACCTAGACAAGTTATTAGCTACGAGGTTCTCAGCTCCTTTTCTATCAGTAATATGTAAATCAAATTCTTGTAGCAAAAGAACCCACCTAATGAGTCTAGGTTTAGCATCTTTCTTTTCCATAAGATATTTTATCGCAGCATGATCAGTGTGAACAATTACTTTGGAATCAACAATGTAAGATCTGAATTTGTCACAAGTAAACACGACTTCTTAAAATTCTTTTTCAGTAGTAGCATAATTTCCTTGAGCATTATCTAGAGTTTTACTAGCATAATGGATAACATTTAATTTTTTATCAACTCTTTGTCCTAGAATAGCACCAACAGCATAATCACTAGCATCACACATAATTTCCAAAGGCAAGCTCCAATCAGGTGGTTGAACTATAGGTGCAGAAGTTAAGGCTTTCTTAACTGTTTCAAAGGCTTCTACACAATCATCATCAAAAACAAATGGAACATCCTTTTGTAAAATATTTGTAAGAGGCCAAGAATTTTAGAGAATTCTTTAATAAACCTCCTATAGAAAGCAGCATGACCAAGAAAACTACGTATACCTTTAATATCTTTAGGACATGGCATTTTCTCAATTGCACCAACTTTAGCTTTATCCACCTCAACACCTCATTCGGAAATTTTATGCCCCAAGACAATACCTTCATTAACCATAAAGTGGCACTTCTCCCAATTCAAGACAAGATTAGTTTGCTCACATCTCTGCAAGACTCGATCAAGGTTGATTAAGCAATCATCAAAAGAAGTCCCATAAACAGAAAAATCATCCATGAAAACCTCAACAATCTTTTCACAAAAATCAGAGAATATAGCAGTCATACATCTTTGAAAGGTAGCAGGTGCATTGCATAAACCAAAAGGCATTCGTCTATAAGCATAAATTCCAAAAGGACAAGTCAAGGTGGTTTTCTCTTTATCAGGTTGTGAAACAGGTATTTGAGAAAACCAGAATATCCATCAAGAAAACAAAAGTGTGTGTGCTTAAACGGTCTTTCTAGCATTTGATCAATAAAAGGCAGAGGGTAATGATCTTTTCTAGTAGATTTATTTAATTTTCTAAAATCAATTACCATTCTATAGCCAATGACAATTCTTTGTGGAATAAGTTCATTTTTATCATTAGGAACAACACTAATACCTCCCTTCTTAGGGACACAATATATGGGACTTACCTATCTACTATCAGCTATGGGATAGATTATACCTGTTTCCAGAAGCTTTAATATTTCAGTTCTTACCACTTCTTTTATTTAGGATTCAAACATCATTGATGATCAATAACGGGTTTAGCATCAGGTTCCATATTAATCTTGTGCTGACAGAGAGTGGGACTAATGCCCTTAAGATCATTAAGAGTATACCCAATAGCAGCTCAGTGCTTCTTCAGAATTTTCAATAATCTTTCTTCTTCATGTTCTGAAAGGTAAGCACTAATAATAACATGATATATCTTTTTCTCAACAAAATAAGCATATTTCAAGGTGACAGGCAATTGTTTTAATTCAAACACAGGATCACCTTTAGGTGGAGGAGGACTCCCAGAGTTTCAATAGGCAAATTGTGTTTAAGCAGAGGCTTTTGTTAAAAGAATATATTATCTATTTCATTTCTTTCACGCAAGTGCATATCATTTTCATGGTCGAGCAAATATTGTTCTAGTGGATCAGTAGGAGGCATGGCAATAGAAGCAAGACGAATTATTTCATCCTTATTAGGTAATTCTTTGTCACAAGGTTGTCTACTAAACTTAGAGAAATTAAATTCATGAACCTCATTGATACGTCTCCAACGTATCTATAATTTTTTATTGTTCCATGCTATTATATTATCTGTTTTGGATGTTTTATATGCATTAATATGCTATTTTATATGATTTTTGGGACTAACCTATTAACCTAGAGCCCAATGCCAGTTTCTGTTTTTTCCTTGTTTTAGAGTTTCGCAGAAAAGGAATACCAAACGGAGTCCAAACGGAATAAAACTTTCGCCATAATTTTTCTTGGACCAGAAGACACCCAGTAGACTTGGAGTGCAAGTCAGAGGAGCTTCCAGGCGGCCACAAGGGTGGAGGGCGCGCCCCCCAACCTTATGGGCCCCTCGAGAGTCCCCTGACCTAGATCTTCCTCCTATATATACTCTTATACCCTAAAAACATCCAGGGGAGCCACAAAACCACTTTTCCACCGCCGCAACCTTATGTACCCATGAGATCCCATCTTGGGGCCATTTCCGGCATCCTGCCGGAGGGGGAATCGATCATGGAGGGCTTCTACACCAACACCATTGCCTCTCCGATGAAGCGTGAGTAGTTTACCATAGACCTACGGGTCCATAGCTAGTAGCTAGATGGCTTATTCTCTCTCTTTGATTCTCAATACAAAGTTCTCCTCGATGTTCTTGGAGATCTATTCGATGTAATACTCTTTTGCGGTGTGTTTGCCATGATCCAATGAATTGTGGATTTATGATCAAGTTTATCTATGAATATTATTTGAATCTTCTCTGAATTCTTATATGCATGATTTGATATCTTTGCAAGTTTCTTCGAACTATCGATTTGGTTTGGCCAACTAGATTGGTTTTTCTTGCAATGGGATAAGTGCTTAGCTTTGGATTTGGTCTTGTGGTGTCCTTTCCCACTGACAGTAGGGGCAGCAAGGCACGTATTGTATTGCTTCCATCGAGGATAAAAAGATGGGGTATTCATCATATTGCTTGAGTTAATTCCTCTACATCATGTCATCTTGCCTAACGCTTTACAACATTCTTTATGAACTTAATACTCTAGATGCATGCTGGATAGCGGTGTGTGGAGTAATAGTAGTAGATGCAGAATGGTTTCGGTCTACTTGACACGGACGTGATGCCTATATTCATGATCATTGCCTTAGATATCGTCATAACTTTGCGCTTTTCTATCAATTGCTCGGTAGTAATTTGTTCACCCACCGTAATATTTTCTATCTCGAGAGAAGCCTCTTTTGAAACCTATGGCCCCCGGGTCTATTTTACATCATATAAGTTTCCGATCTATATTTTCAGTTTCCTATTTCTTTTACTTTGCAATCTTTACTTTCCGTTCCATATACCAAAAATAACAAAAATATTACTTTACCGTTTATTATCTCTATCAGATCTCACGTTGCAAATAACTGTGAAGGGATTGACAACCCCTTATTGTGTTGGGTGCAAGGATGGTGTTTGTTTGTGCAGGTATTCGGTTACTTCAGCGTAGTCTCCTACTAGATTGATACCTTGGTTCTCAAAAACTAAGGGAAATACTTATTCTACTTTGTTGCATCACCCTTTCCTCTTCAAGGGAAAAACCAACGCAAGCTCAAGAGGTAGCGGGAAGAATTTTTGGCGCCGTTGCCGGGGAGATCTACATCAAGTCCAGACATACCAAGTACTCATCATAAACTCTCATCCCTAAAATTATATTATTTGCCATTTGCCTCACGTTTTCCTCTCCCCCACTTCTAAAATGATTTTCTAAAAGATTCTCCTTTTCTTCGCCCCTCTTCCATTCGTCTTCTTCACTTGCTTTTTGTGTGCTCGTGTGTTGGATTGCTTGCTTTATCGCAATGTCTCCCCCAAAAAATGTTGACCCTCACCTTAGGAGGTTCGACGAAATTGAAAATAATATTAGAAGCTTCATGTCTTTGCAATTTGAGCATAATTATTTCTTTAGGAACGAACTCAAGGAGCAGAAAAGCTTTATGGAATACATGAATAAAGATCTTGATGATATGTCTAAGGAATTCTATGGTTTAAGATCTCAGTTTGCGCATCTTGAAAATTTAGTAGGTCAAATTTCTGATAGACAAGCCACTTTAGTAAATAAAATGGCCGCTAAACCAGAAGCTCTAAATAATAATGAAGATCCTAAAGTGATTGATGTGACTCCTATTGAATCTTTGTTTTCCAATGTAAATCTTGATAAATATGGGACTGGAGATGAGTCAACTTTAGTTAGAAGGCGTCCCAATGATTCAGAGTTTTTAGATCTTGATGCAAAAATTGATAAAAGTGGGATTGGAGAGGTCAAAACTTTAGATAGCAATGAACCCACTATTTTGGATTTCAAGGACTTTAATTATGATAATTGTTTTTTGATAGATTTATTTCCTTGTTGCAACCCATGTTGAACTCTCCTCATGCTTATAATCAAAACAAAGCTTTTACTAAACATATCGTGATGCTATGATGCAATCTTTTGAAGAAAAGCTTAATTTGGAAGTCTCTATTCCTAGAAAACTTTATGATGGGTGGGAACCTACTATTAAGATCAAGATTAAATATTATGAATGCTATGCTTTGTGTGATTTGGGTGCTAGTGTTTCCACAATTTCGAAAACTTTGTGTGATGTATTAGGATTCCGTGAATTTGATGATTGTTCCTTCAATTAGCATCTTGCGGATTCCACTATTAAGAAACCAATGGGAAGAATTAATGATGTTATTATTGTTGCAAATAGGAATTACGTGCCTGTAGATTTCGTTGTTCCTGATATAGATTGGAATCCTACATCTCCTATTATTCTTGGTAGACCTTTCCTTAGAATGATTGATGCAATTATTGATATGAAAGAAGGAAACATTAGATTTAAATTTCCATTAAGGAAAGGCATGGAACACTTTCCAAGAAACAAAATTAATTTGCCTTATGAATCTATTATGAGAGCCACTTATGGATTGCATGCCAAAGATGATAACACTTAGATATATTCGTGTTTTATGCCTAGCTAGGGGCGTTAAACAATAGCGCTTGTTGCGAGGTAACCCTACTTTATTTATGTTTTTGCTTTGAATAAATCATTTAGCCTCTGGTTAGATGTGGTTTTGTGTCTTAATTAGTGTTTGTGCCAAGTAAGACCTATGGGATAGCCTACGATGATAGTTAATTTGATCTTGCTGAAAAACAGAAACATTTGCGCTCACGAAAACAATTCTTATTTTTAGCTGGAGAGTGCTTTTTAGTTGATTATTTTTGCAGAAGATTAATAGACAAATTATCTAGGACATCCTATTTTTCAGAACTTTTGAGTTACAGAAGTATTTGAACTATCCAGATTGCTACAGACTGTTCTGGTTTTGACAGATTATGTTTTTCGCATGTTGTTTGCTTATTTTGATGAATCTATGGCTAGTATCGGGGGGTATGAACCATGGAAAAGTTCAAATACAGTAGATATTACACCAATATAAATAAAGAATGAGTTCACAACAGTACCAAAGGTGGTGATTTGTTTACTTATACTAATGGAGCTTATGAGATTTTCTGTTGAGTTTTGTGTTGTGAAGTTTTCAAGTTTTGGGTAAGAATTTGATGGACTATGGAATAAGGAGTGGAAAGAGCCTAAGCTTGGGGATGCCCAGGGAACCCCAAGGTAATATTCAAGGATGTTAAAAATCCTAAGCTTGGGGATGCCCCGGGAAGGCATCCCCTGTTTCGTCTTCGTCTATCGGTAACTTTACTTGAGGCTATATTTTTATTCACCACATGATATGTGTTTTGCTTGGAGCGTCTTGTATGATTTGAGTCTTTGCTCTTTAGTTTGCCACAATCATCCTTGCTTTACACACCTTTTGAGAGAGACACGCATGAATCGTGATTTATTAGAATGCTCTATGTGCTTCACTTATATCTTTTGAGCTAGGCAAAATTTGCTCTAGTGCTTCACTTATATCTTTTTAGAGCACGGCGGTGAATTTATTTTATAGAAATTGATGAACTCTCGTACTTCACTTATATTATTTTGAGAGTCCTTAGAACAGCATGGTAATTTGCTTCGGTTAGAAAAATAGTCCTAATATGATAGGCATCCAAAAGGGATATAATAAAAACTTTCATATATAGTGCATTGAATACTATGAGAAGTTTGATTCCTTATGATTGTTTTGAGATATGAAGATGGTGATATTAGAGTCATGCTAGTGAAGTAGTTGTGAATTTGAGAAATTCTTGTGTTGAAGTTTGTGAGTCCCGTAGCATGCACGTATGGTGAACCGTTATGTAACGAAGTTGGAGCATGAGATGTTTTTTGATTGTCTTCCTTATGAGTGGCAGTCGGGGACGAGCGATGGTCTTTTCCTACCAATCTATCCCCCTAGGAGCATGCGCGTAGTTCTTTGTTTCGATGACTAATAGATTTTTGCAATAAGTATATGAGTTCTTTATGACTAATGTTGAGTCCATGGATTATACGCACTCTCACCTCTCCGCCATTGCTAGCCTCTCTAGTACCGCGCAACTTTCGCCGGTACCATAAACCCGCCACATAGCCTTCCTCAAAACAGCCACCATACCTACCTATCACGGCATTTCCATAGCCATTCCGAGATATATTGCCATGCAACTTTCCACCGTTCCATTTATTATGACATACATCATCATTGTCATATTGCTTTGCATGATCATGTAGTTGACATCGTATTTGTGGCAAAACCACCGTTCATCATATTTTTTTATACATGTCACTCTTGATTCATTGCACATCCCGGTATACTGCCGGAGGCATTCACATAGAGTCATATTTTTGTTCTAGTATCGAGTTGTAATTTTTGAGTTGTAAGAAAATAGAAGTGCGATGATTTTCATTATTAGAGCATTGTCCCATGTGAGGAAAAAAGGCCAAATAAAAAAAAGGCCCAAAAAAGAGAGAAAAGAAAAAAACAAAAAAAATGAAAAACAAAAAAAAAGAGAAAAAGAGAGAAGGGACAATGTTACTATCCTTTTTGCCACACTTGTGCTTCAAAGTAGCACCATGATCTTCATGATAGAGAGTCTCTTATGTTGTCACTTTCATATACTAGTGGGAATTTTTCATTACAGAACTTGGCTTGTATATTCCAACGATGGGCTTCCTCAAACGCCCTAGGTCTTCATGAGCAAGCAAGTTGGATGCATGATACGTCTCCGTCGTATCTGCAATTTTTGATTGTTTCATGCCAATATTATACAACTTTCACATACTTTTGGCAACTTTTTATATGATTTATTGGACTAACCTATTCATCTAGTGCCCAGTGCCAGTTCCTGTTTTTTGCATGTTTTTTGTATCACAGAAAATCCATATCAAACGAACTCCAAATGCAATAAAATTTCACGGAGAATTATTTTGGAATATATGTGATTTTTGGGAGTTGGAATCACCGCAAACGGAGGCCCACACAGCCCACAAGACACCAGGGCGCGCCAGAGGCCCCTGGCGCATGGTGGTGGGTTGTGCCCTCCTCGAACGTCGGTTAGAGCTCTACTTCGGGCGCAGGGAAGCTTATATCTAGAAAAAAATCGTGTTAAAATCTCAGCGCAATCGGAGTTACGGATCTCCCGGAATATAAGAAACGGTTTTTGGCCAGATCAGGGGGACGCGAAACAGAAGAGAACAGAGAGGGAGATCCAATCTCGGAGGGGCTCCCGCCCCTCCACCGCCATGCAGACCAAGGACCAGAGGGGAAAATCTCCTCCCATCTAGGGGGGAGCCCAAGGAAGAAGAAGAAGGAGGGGGGCTCTCTCCCCCTCGCTTCCGGTGGCGCCGGAGTGCCGCCGGGGCAATGATCGGGACGGGGATCTACATCAACAATCTTGCTACCGTCAACACCAACTTTCTCCCCCTCTATGCAGCGGTGTAACACCCCTTGTCCCCGATGTAATCTCTACTTAAACATGGTGCTCAACTCCATATATTATTTTCCAATGATCTACGGTTATCCTATGATGTTTGAGTAGATATGTTTTGTCCTGTGGGTTAATCGTGATCTTGGTTGGTATGATTGTATGTTTTATTTATGGTGTTTTCCTACAGTACCCTCCGTTCTCGCGCAAACGTGAGGGGCCCTCGCTGTAGGGTGTTGTAATATTTTCATGATTTGCCTATGGTGGGTTGCAAGAGTGACAGAAGCTTAAACCCGAGTAGGTGGGTTGTTGCGTATGGGAGTAAAGAGGACTTGATACTTAATGCATGGTTGGGTTTCACGACCTTAATGATCCTTAGTACTTGCGGATGCTTACTAGAGTTCCAACCAAAAATGCAGATGATCCAAGTAGAGAAAGTATGTTAGTTCATGCCTCTCCCTCATATAAAATTACAATAATGATTACCGGTACTTGTTATCGATTGCCTAGGGACAAATGACTTTCTTGTTGACAAAAGCTCTCTACTAAAACTAACTTTGTTGTGTCTTTATCTAAACAGCCCCTAGATTTTATTTACGTGCTCTTTATTATCTTGCAAACCTATCCTATCACACCTACAAAGTACTTCTAGTTTCATACTTGTTCTAGGTAAAGCGAACGTCAAGTGTGCGTAGAGTTGTATTGGTGGCCAATAGAACTTGAGGGAATATTTGTTCTACCTTTAGCTCCTCGTTGGGTTCGACACTCTTATTTATCGAAGAAGGCTACAAACGATCCCCTATACTTGTGGGTTATCAAGACCTTTTTCTGGCGCCGTTGCCGAGAAGTTATAGCATGGGGTGAATATTCTCGTGTGTGCTTGTTTGCTTTATCACTAAGTAGTTTTTATTTCCTGTTCTAAGTTGTTCTCTATCTTTAGTTATGGATATGGAACACGAAACACCAAAAAATTAGTGGTACTTGCTACTCATGGAGATGGGGAACCTCCTAAAACCCTCGATGCTCGTTATGTAAAAGATATTATGCACTACTTTGATAATCCTCAGAAAACCCCATTCAACATGATAATGGGAGTAATGTTGGATCAACATGAATACTTTAGGGATTATCGCTTGACTCATAAAGGGAAATTGTTATGGGATCAAATTTATATGTTGGAATGGTATGCTCGGGATTTATGCTTGAGATATGATTATACTTGTTGCTCTAGGATGAAGGCTCCGCACCTTCCCTTTTCATGTGAATTTAATGATAATGAAACCTTGGCTTCTTATGCCAATGGTATATATGATTATTATGATGTAGAGCGAATAGAATAATTTGTTGCTTTTAAGGGTGCTTATGAAATTGAATCTTTGTTTGAAAAGTATGAAGCTTTTGATGATGATGTTTATAGACCTGAAAATTTTGCCATCCTTAAATATTGCTATGATAAGTATAAATATAATTCCGATATTGATGAATTTATTGAGAAAATCTCCGCTGTCCGAGAAGAGACTAATATTTCGCAGGAGTCTATGGAAGAAGGAATTGATGAAACTGTGAGCTCATTGGATGAAAAAGATGATGAAGAGAGTGAAGAACAAAAGGAGGACGAGCGGATTAGCTACCCGTGCCCACCTTCTAATGAGAGTAACTCTTCAAATCGTACATTATTTAATGCCCCTTCGTTCTTACCGAAGGATGAATGCCATGATAATTGTTATGATCCCGTTGATTCGTTTCAAATATCCCTTTTTGATGGTACTTGCTATGTTGTGGCCAAGATGCCAATATGAATTATGCTTATGGAGATGAACTTGCTATAGTCCTTATGTTAAGAATGAAATTATTGCTATTGCATCCACACATGAATGTCCTATTATCTTTTTGAATTCTCCAAACTACACTATATCGGAGAAGTTTGCACTTATTAAGGATTACATTGATTGGTTGCCTTTTACCATTGCACATGATAATTTTGATGAATGTAATATGCATGTGCTTGCTGCTCCTACTTGCAATTATTATGAGAGAGGAACTATATCTCCACCTCTCTGTGTTTCCAACACGTTAAAATTGCAAGAAACTGCTTATGCTATGTATTGGCCTTTACTTGATGTGCATGAATTGTTCTTGTATGACATGCCGATGCATAGGAAGAGAGTTATACTTCGTCATTGCATGATATATTTTGCTTTGTGCTCACTACTAAATGCTAAATCATTGTTGATTCAAATTGGCTTTGATATACCTTGGGATCCGGGTGGATTCATTACTTGAGCACTTTATGCCTAGCTTAATGGCTTTAAAGAAAGCGCTGCCAGGGAGACAACCCAGAAGTTTTAGAGAGTCATTTATTTCTGTTGAGTGCTTTTATAAAGTTTAAAAACAAAAAATATAGAGGGGAACTTAAAACTTCACAAAAAGAAAAGCGAAAGTGAGAGAGACGAGCATTGTGAAAGTGGGGGACGTCCTTGAACTTTGTTCATGTCCATGGAAACTTTATGAATCTTAATTGCAGAAACCTTTCAACAAAAATAATTATCCCCTTGTACAATTCCATTGTATTATAAAAATAATGTGCCAAGGTTTTCCTTTAGGATGTTCAAATTGCTTGTTGGTTTGTGCGGTGCAAAACAGAAACTTTGGCTATAATGCGCGATTTTAAATTTTTTACTGGAACGTCAAACGGTTCTGAAACCTTTTGCACTGTCTTTCTATACAAAATGTTTATTTTTCCTAATTTTTCAGAATTTTTAGAGTTACAGAAGTACGGTGGATGTTCGAATCTTTAAAGACTGTCCTGTTTTCACATATTGCTGTTATAGCTTCATTATTTGCGTATTTTGTTTGAATTATTGTTGAAGCCTCCTTGACTTGGGGCCAGAGAATTGTGATAGCATACGGTAATGTTTGTTTATAATTATACAATAATGTTACAGTAGTACATGATGGGATTTCATTGCCATATTCACTAACCCTGCCACTAAAAGTTCGGTTAAGTTTTGTGTGGATGAAGTGTTCGAAGATCGAGGAGGTCCCGATGTGAGGAGAAGGAGGAGAGGCAAGACCTCAAGATTGGGTATACCCAAGGCACCCCAAGTAAATATTCAAGGATTCTCAAGCGTCTAAGCTTGGGGATGCACCGGAAGGCATCCCATCTTTCTTCAACAAGTATCGGTATGTTCTCGGATTCGTTTTGTTCATGTGATATGTGAAAATCTTGGAGCGTCTTTTGTGTTTATTTTTCATTTTTATTTTATGCACCATACTGGTATGAGATAGTCCATGGTTTACTTGTAGAATGCTCATTGCACTTCACTTATATATTTTGAGTATGGCCTTGTAGAATGCTTCATGTGCTTCACTTATATCATTTGAAGTTTGGATTGCCTGTTTCTCTTCACATAGAAAACCGTTATTTGAAGAATGCTCTTTTGCTTCACTAATATTTGTTAGAGCATGATATTTTGTAGAAAGAATTAAACTCTCATGCTTCACTTATATCTATTTAGAGTCAAAAAGGAATTGGTCAATTGCATGGTTAGTCATAAAATCCTACATAAAACTTATGGATCACTGAATATGATATGTTTGATTCCTTGCAATAGTTTTGCGATATAGAGATGGTAATATGTGGGAGGAACTAGTAAATGGTTGTGTTTAGTAGGAATATTGGTGTTAAGGTTTGTGATTCCCGAAGCATGCACGTATAGTCTCTCGTTATGCTATGAAGTGGGAGCATGATTATTATTGATTGTCTTCCTATGGGTGGCGGTCGGGGATGAGCGATGGTCTTTTCCTACCAATCTATCCCCCTAGGGGCATGCGTAGTAGTACTTTGCTTCGAGGGCTAATAGACTTTTGCAATAAGTATATGAGTTATTTATGACTAATGTGAGTCCATGGATTATACGCACTCTTGCCTTTTCGCAATTTGCTAGCCTCTACGGTACCGTGCATTGCCCTTTCTCACCTCGAGAGTCGGTGCAAACTTCGCCGGTGCATCCAAAACCCGTGATATGATATGCTCTATCACACATAAGCCTTATTATATCTTCCTCAAAACATCCACCATACCTACCTATTATGGCTTTTCCATGGCCATTCCGAGATATATTGCCATGCAACTTCCACCGCTTCCGTTTGATGACTTGAGCATTCATTGTCATATTGCTTTGCATGATCATATGGCTGGCATAGTAGTTGTGGCTCAGCCACCGTTCATCATTTTTCATACATGTTACGCTAGATCATTGCACATCCTGGTACATTGCCAGAGGCATTCATATAGAGTCATATTTTGTCATAGGTATCGAGTTGTAATTTTTATTTCATTTGAGTTATAAGTAAATAGAAGTATGATGACCATCATTATTCATTTTTAGAGTAGTGCCCCAGTGAGGAAAGGATGATGGAGACTATGATTCCCCCACAAGTCGGGATGAGACTCCGGACAATGATAGAAAAAGAAAAAGGGAAAAAAGAAAAAAAGAAAAGAAAGAAAAGAAAGAAAAAGAAAAAAAAGAAAAAGAAAAAAATAAACAAAGAGAGAAGGGGCATTGTTAGTATCCTTTACCACACTTGTGCTTCAAAGTAGCACCATGTTTTTCATATGGAGAGTCTCCTATGTTGTCACTTTCATATACTAGTGGGAATTTTTCATTATAGGATTAGATGCACACCCACTTAGTTTTCATATTGAGCTATCATACACTTATAGCTCTTAGTGCATTCGTTGCATGGCAATCCCTACTCCTCATGTTGATATCAATTGATGGGCATCTCCATAGCCCGTTGGTTAGCCACATCAGTGTGAGACTTTCTTACTTTTTTTTCTTTTATATATTTACCCCTATCATCATACTCTATTCCACCCGTAGTGCTATATCCACATCAAAAATTATCTTTTTTTAGCATTTACCTACTCGAGTACGAGCAGGAATTAAGCTTGGGGATGCTGATACATCTCCGTCGTATCTATAATTTTTTATTGTTTCATGCCAATATTATACAACTTTCACATATTTTTGGCAACTTTTTATATGATTTATTGGACTAACCTATTGATCCAGTGCCTAGTGCAAGTTCCTATTTTTTGCATGTTTTTTGTATCGCAAAAAATCCATATCAAAAGAAGTCCAAATGCAATAAAATTTCATGGAGAATTATTTTGGAATATATGTGATTTTTGGGAGTTGGCATCATCGCAAATGGAGGCCCACACAGCCCACAAGACACCAGGGCGTGCCAGAGGCCCCTGGTGCGTGGTGGTGGGTTGTGCCCTCCTCGAACGTCGGTTGCAGCTCTACTTCGGGCGGAAGGAAGCTTATATCCGGAAAAAAAATCGTGTCAAAATCTCAGCGCAATCGGAGTTAAGGATCTCCCGGAATATAAGAAACAGTTTTCGGCCAAATCAGGGGGACGCGAAACAGAAGAGAACAGAGAGGGAAATCCAATCTCGGAGGGGCTCTGCCCCTCCGCTGCCATGGAGACCAAGGACCAGAGGGGAAACTCTCCTCCCATCTAGGGGGAGGCCAAGGAAGAATAAGAAGGAGGGGGGCTCTCTCCCCCTCGCTTCCGGTGGCGCCGGAGTGCCGCCGGGGCAATGATCGGGACGGCGATCTACATCAACGATCTTGCTACCGTCAGCACCAACTTTCTCCCCCTCTATGCAGCGGTGTAACACCCCTTCTCCCCGCTGTAATCTCTACTTAAACATGGTGCTCAACTCCATATATTATTTCCCAATGATCTATGGTTATCCTATGATGTTTGAGTAGATCTGTTTTGTCCTGTGGGATAATCGTGATCTTGGTTGGTATGATTGTATATTTTATTTATGGTGCTCTCCTACGGTGCCCTCCGTTCTCGCAACCCACCATAGGCAAATCATGAACATATTGCAACACCCTACAGCGCCTAGGGACAAATGACTTTCTTGTTGACAAAAGCTATCTACTAAAACTAACTTAGTTGTGTCTTTATCTAAACAGACCCTAGATTTTATTTACGTGCTCTTTATTATCTTGCAAACCTATCCTATCACACCTACAAAGTACTTCTAGTTTCATACTTGTTCTAGGTAAAGCGAGCGTCAAGTGTTCATAGAGTTGTATTGGTTGTCGATAGAACTTGAGGGAATATTTGTTCTACCTTTAGCTCCTCGTTGGGTTCGACACTCTTATTTATCGAAGAAGACTACAAACAATCCCTATACTTGTGGGTTGTCAATGCACACCCACTTAGTTTTTGTTTTTGAGCTTTCATACACTTATAGCTCTAATGCATCCGTTGCATGGGAATCCCTACTCACTCACATTGATATCTATTAATGGGCTTCTCCATAGCCCGTTGATATGCCTAGTTGATGTGAGACTATCTCCCTCTTTTTTGTCTTCTCCACAACCACCGTCTATTCCACCTATAGTGTTATGTCCATGGCTCACGCTCATGTATTGCATGAAAATTGAAAAGGTTTGAGAACGTCAAAAGTATGAAACAATTGCTTGGCTTGTCATCGGGGTGGTGCATGATTTAAATGTTTTGTGTGATGAAGATGGAGCATAACCAGACTATATGATTTTGTAGGGATAAGCTTTCTTTGGCCATGTTATTTTGAGAATACATAATTATTTTGTTAGTATGCTTGAAGTATTATTGTTTTTATGTCAATATTAAACTTTTGTTTTGAATCTTACGAATGTGAACATTCATGCCACAATAAATAGAATTATATGGATAAATATGTTAGGTAGCATTCCTCGTCAAAAATTCTGTTTTTATCATTTACCTACTCGAGGACGAGCAGGAATTAAGCTTGGGGATGCTTGATACGTCTCCAATGTATCTATAATTTTTGATTGTTCCATGCTATTATATTATCTGTTTTGGATGTTTATATGCATTAATATGCTATTTTATATGATTTTTTGGACTAACCTATTAACCTAGAGCCTGGTGCCAGTTTCTGTTTTTTCCTTGTTTTAGAGTTTCGCAGAAAAGGAATACCAAACATAGTCCAAAATGAATAGAACGTTTGCCATGATTTTTCTTGGACCAGAAGAGACCCAAGAGACATGGAGTGCTAGTCAGAGGAGCTTCAAGGTGGCCACAAGGGTGGAGGGCGCGTCCAGGGGGGTGGGGCGTGCCCCCAACCTTGTGGGGCCCTCGAGAGTCCCCTGACCTAGATCTTCCTCCTATATATATTCTTTGTCGGGGGAAACGACACCTATGGGATCACTGGAATCCCTTCTATGGTTGGCGGGCGCAGTGTTGTGCAAAGAGCAGGTCTAGGAGCCAGCACAAAGATCGTTTACCCAGGTTCGGGCCGCGAGGATGCGTAAAACCCTAGTCCTGCTTTGGTGTATGTATTTGAGTGTTCTTCAGTTCTTGAACTTGCTACGGTGCATCTCTAGTCCAAAAGATCCGAATCCTCCTCCTGGACGCCTCGGGCGTCCTTTTATAGGCAAAAGGGTCGCCATAGTGGCACACAGGAGGTGGAAAGGTGTACAGTGCACAAGCTTATTGCTTGCCATTACGGCACAAGACGCATTAAATGCGCTCCCTTAGGTGTCCCGTTGCTTTACGGGGGATGGCAACGAGGCCCGTCCCGTTCGTCGCCGCTCCGTCTTGCTCCGACGCGCGTCTAGGCCAACGAGGCATGCAGCGCCACGTAGGCTGGCTGGCTGCTGAGATGGCGTGGTGGTAGGGCCTTCACGAAGATTTGCATGCCACTACGTAGGTGTTTGTTGAACTGGCATGGAATCTGCATGTCGCCACGCAGGTGCCTGCCCAGCTGGTCGGGCTGGCAGCTGCACAGGAACGGCGGTGGAGTCTTGGCAGACGCGGGCCTGGCTGCGGCCCCATAGGTGTCTTCGGGAAGGGCCTTGCCGTGGCCCCGGCAAGGGTCTTGCCGTGGCATCGTGGTCGTCCCTGGCAAGGGTCTTGCCTGGGGTCTCGTGGATTTCCTCGCCTAGGATCCCACCGAGGATTGTCGTCTTCTAGTCCTCATCTGATCTTGTGTGTTCATGATCTTGATAAAGATCTGCATGCCACCACAGAGGTGCATCCCGAGCCTTGGTTCTAATGCGGTTGTTAGTGGCGTTGGAACCCTCGGGCTCAAGGGTGGCTCGCTCTGCTGGTGTTGGGCAAGTTGCCCCGGCAAGGCTTTTGCCGGGGCCACGGAGGCCGCCCCGGCAAGGGTCTTGCCGGGGGAGTCTGCCTCGCCCTCTCGCTCTTTGTGTCTCTGGTCTTGGTGTTGCTTTGATTGCCTTGCGCTCCGGCTTCCCTCTTGTGCCCTACTTAGTGTGGCCGTGGGCGTGGCTTCGACTTCCCGTGCACAAGTAAAGGGGTACAAAGGAGAGCCCCTACTTTTGTACACCGACAGGAGCCCCCGGGCCTGGGCCACACATAAGCGCGACGCGTTGTTGGGCTAGGCCCAGAACGGTGCGCGGGCAGGCGGCGTGGATTTTTACTGCAGTAACTTCTCCGCTCGCTGCGCTTCCCCACGACCCGCGTTGAACGTGCGATGTGGAGGGTCGTGCGTGACGTGGGGGTCATGCGTGGGGCGGTTCCCGCACGCATGCGTCACATCATGGTAAAGAGGCGGCTTGCGCCTTCCCCATAAAAAGAGAAAAACGTAGAGGCGCGGCTCATTTACTGACAGGACTCGGATCACGGTCTTCAAGGTGTCCGCGCCCCACGATCACGGGGTGGAGAACGGTCGCCTCACCCGTCCCCTTGGTTTCTGCTTGCTTGCCACGTGTCCCCCATGCCCCTAAGGTGGCAGGCGGTGGAGGCAGGGAAACCGGGCCGTCGCTGATTGGAGCAGCGGGTCAGTCTCGATTCCCTGCGCCCCCGATGGCCGGATTGGTTGAGTGGGGCGGCCGAGCCCCGACCCCTCCCCTTTCTAAGAAGGGGGAGGGGGATGGCATCCCGCATTCTTCCATCATCTATCTCCTTCCACTTCGGCTCCTTTCTTCCATTTGCCATGGCGAGGGGGCGCCGGTCCTTCGACGGTGGCGGCGAGGGTCTCTGCTCGACAGCGCGTCCCTCCTCCCCAAGAACTCGCGGCAGCGGAGCCGGCCACGAGAGGAAGGGGGAGGGGGCGAGGCCGAGGTCGCCGTGGCGCTCGGGGAAGAGGGGGACGGAGCGGCGCGCCGGCCTGGCCTCCGCCAGCGACGCCTCCCCCAATGGAGGGCCCCGTCGGGGACCAACCCCATGAGTTCTTCATCAGGCTGCGCCGGCCACCGCGTCGTCGTCTTCATCTCCCCACACCATTCGCTCGGGAGATGGAGCTCAACCCGCCCCAGACCCTCAGGTTGCATATGAGGGGCTGCAGGAACGGCGGCACGCGGGTCGATGTCGACTTTCCCGCTCCCCACGTCATGTACCTTCGTCGTGGATGGAAGACTTTCGCTCGTGTCCACAGCCTGACGGCGGGGCTCGTTCTCTACTTCAAATTAATGGAGAACCGCCTGCTCTCCGTCAAGGTCTTCGGAGACCTTGGAACTTGCCTAAAGTGCTGCGTGGAGAGATCTTCCGATGATGAAGACCCCTCCTCAAGCAGGAGTGACGAGGAGGACAGCGACGGCGACGACGAGGGCGCTGAGCGGGGGGGCACCGACCTCGACTCCGACTGACCGCGTTGCCCCCCCCCCCTCGGCCACGCGCCCTGCCGAGGGCCTTTCTCGTCAAGCTCTCCGTCGGCGCGTTCCCCGTCGCCTCCTTGGGAGGCTGGCGTAGGAGGGCCGGGGAAGACGAAGAAGGCGGGTGGCGGGCCGTCAACTCGGAGTACGCGGGCACAGGCGCCTTCGTCGCATATTGTCGGCCCGCTGCCTCATCTTCCTGCTGCTCGTACCTCACCTAGGCGTTCTTTTTGCCCTCCTACTGTCTCATTCCACCTTCTGAGGAGAGGGACAAGAAAGGGATTACGGACATCTTATGTCTTTTTAGTTTGTAAGCCTGCGGGCACTTGTTAAATTTGAAACTTGTAATCCCCTTGTTCATGTTTTTCATTCCGTATGGACTCAACCTGTATGGGACGTTTTTTAAAAAAGGGTGCCTGTCAGGTTCTTTGTGCGTGAGCGAGGCCCATGCCAAGGAGTAAATCCTTGTTATTTTTAAGATAAACATTGTCGCCCGGCAACAGGCCTTGCCGTCCCCTTACTTCATTCGACCATTCTCACGCTCTTGGCGGAGGCAGGGCGAAGTAGAGTTAGGCCCTTCATTTTCTTCCTTGCCACCGCGACTACGACCAAGTTCCGACCCAGGGAATGGTCCTTGGGTACAGGAAAAGGGGAGCACGGTGGCCTAGGAATAAAACAAGGTTTCATACGTTCCAATTCCGTACGGAAATGCACAACAGGGGACAAAGAACTTATCTGAATCTGTAGCCCCCAACAACCTTGGCTTGCCAGGGTTGGATCCTTGTGTCTGCAGCCCCGGGCAACCTGGCTTGTCGGGGCCGGAGCGCCGGCTTGTTCTCTTTCTTCCAAATAGCTCAGTAGAAATGTCCATGCACCTTGCGAACCAAAGACGACGGAAAGGAACAGAAAGATGCACACTCGACCTCCATGCTAGGAGTGAGTCGCCGCTAAGAACTATCAACCCTAACTGAGGAGAGACTTAACCTAGGATGCATGCTAAAACTTAGGGCACCAGTGCTTCATTTATTTATGCTCAGGGTTTGCGCCTGGCTTTGTACAGAGGGTTACATGCCTTGACGGCAAGGCTTGTACAAAAGGTGGTTTGCCAGGGGGGCCGACAACCGCGCCATATGGGTAAAACTTGCGAAGATGTTCGATGTTCCAGGAGTTGCTCACTGGAATAGCATCTTCAGACTCTAGGCGGACTGCGCCGGGCCTGGTGACTCGTATTACCCGATAAGGGCCTTCCCACTTCGGCGTCAATTTGTTGGAATTCTTGGCCGATTGAACTTGCCGAAGAACAAGGTCGCCTTCCTCAAAGCTTCGAGCATGAACCTTGTGGCTATGGTAGCGGCGCAAGGCTTGCTGGTAGCGTGCTGCTCTCACAGCCGCCCGAAGATGATCTTCCTCAAGGAGCATTGCATCATCTTGCCGCAATCGCTCTTGCTCAAGCTCGTCATAAGCGAGCACTCGAGGTAACCCGTATGTGAGTTCCGTGGGGAGAACTGCTTCTGCCCCATATACCAGGGCAAAGGGTGTCTGGCTGGTGGCTCGATTTGGCGTCGTTCTGATTGACCAAAGAACCGCTGGCAACTCATCAATCCAGCGCCTTCCGCTCTTGTGCAACCTGTCAAAAGTCTTTGTCCTCAGGCCTCGCAGTACTTCAGCATTTGCCCTCTCCGCCTGGCCGTTGCTCCATGGGTGTGCCACGGAAGCGAAACAGACCTTGCTGCCGAGGTCATGGATGTATTGCATGAAGGTGTGGCCTGTGAACTGCGTGTTGTTGTCGGTGATGACTCTGTTTAGCACACCAAAACAGCAGACTAGCCCCTTGAAGAACTTGATGGCTGACCGCGTTGTCACCTTCCTCACTGCTTCAACCTCCGGCCACTTTGTGAACTTGTTGATTGCAACGTACAAGTACTCAAAGCCCCCGACGGCGCGGGGGAAAGGGCCCAGTATGTCAAGCCCCCAGACCGAAAATGGCCAGGAGAGAGGGATTGTTTGAAGGGCTCGAGCTGGTTGATGAAGCTTCTCTGAATGTAACTGGCATGCTTCACACTTGGTTACTAGTGTCGTTGCATCCTGGAGGGCAGTGGGCTAGAAGAAACCTTACCGGAATGCCTTGCCGGCAAGGGCCCTCGACCCTATGTGGGAACCACATATGCCTCTGTGTATCTCTGCCAACAGCTCTAGTCCTTCCTCCCGGGGAATGCACTTCAATTTCACACCGTTTGGCCTTTTTCTGTACAGAAAGTCGTCAATGAACTGGTACATGGCAGACCGATGGGCAACTTTCTCCGCTTCTTCCTGCTCCTCAAGGAGTTCCCCTGTTTGGAGGAATCGGACTGTATGATGTGCCCATGCCGGAGCCTGGGGCTCGACGGCAAGGATCAAAGGCATTTCCTCTGCCATGGGAGCGGTTGTCTCTACTGCCAGGGCTTGACGCCCTGCCGGAGTCCGCGGCCCCATGGAAGGCTCAGCATCCACGGCAACATCCTTGCCGGCCGCTCCTGGGAGCTCGGCGGGAGAGTAATTGCCGGGGCCAGATTTCCTGTGCTTGTTCTGCTCTGTCGATGGTTCAACGGATGGTTGAGTTAACTGAAGCACAAAAGTACCTGGTTCCACAGGTAGTTTGAGTGCAGCGCGCTTCGACAGGTGTTGAACTAGCCTGGAAGCTGCATGCCACCACGCAGGTGCCTGCCCAGCTGGTCGGGCTGTCAGCTACACGGGAATGGCGGTGGAGTCCTGGCAGACGCGGGCCTGGCTGCGGCCCCGTAGGTGTCTTCGGGAAGGGCCTTGCCGGGGCCCCGGCAAGGGTCTTGCCGTGGCATCGTGGTCGTCCCGGCAGGGGTCTTGCCGGGGGTCTCGTGGATTTCCTCGGCTAGGATCCCGCCGAGGATCGTCATCTTCTGGTCCTCATCTGATCTTGTATGTTCATGATCTTGACAAAGATCTGCATGCCACCACAGAGGTGCCTCCCGAGCCTTGGTTCTAATGCGGTTGTTGGCGGCGTTGGAACCCTCGGGCTCAAGGGTGGCTCGCTCTGCTGGTGTTGGGGCCGCGGAGGCCGCCCCGGGAAGGGTCTTCCCGGGGGAGTCTGCCTCGCCCTCTCGCTCTTTGTGTATCTGGTCTTGGCGTTGCTTTGATTGCTTTGCGCTCCGGCTTCCCTCTTCTGCCCTGCTCAGTGTGGCCGCGGGCGTGGCTTCGACTGCCCGTGCACAAGTGAAGGGGTACAAAGGAGAGCCCCTACTTTTGTACACCGACATTCTTATACCCTAAAAACATCCAGGGGAGCCACGAAACCACTTTTCCACCGCCGCAACCTTCTGTACCCATGAGATCCCATCTTGGGGCCTTTCCGGCGTCCTGCCGGAGGGGGGATCGACCACAGAGGGCTTCTACATCAACACCATTGCCTCTCCGATGAAGCGTGAGTAGTTTACCACAGACCTACGGGTCCATAGCTAGTAGCTAGATAGCTTCTTCTCTCTCTTTAATTCTCAATGCAAACTTCTCCTCGATGTTCTTGGAGATCTATTCGATGTAATACTATTTTGCGGTGTGTTTGCCGAGATCTGATGAATTATGGATTTATGATCAAGTTTATCTATGAATATTATTTGAATCTTCTCTAAATTCTTATATGCATGATTTGATATCTTTGCAAGTCTCTTCGAACTATCGATTTGGTTCGGCCAACTAGATTGGTTTTTCTTGCAACGGGAGAAGTGCTTAGCTTTGGGTTCAATCTTGCGGTGTCCTTTCCCAGTGACAGCAGGGGCAGCAAGGCACGTATTGTATTGTTGCCATCGAGGATAAAAAGATGGGTTTTCATCATATTGCTTGATTTAATTCCTCTACATCATGTCATCTAGCCTAATGCGTTACTCTGTTCTTTATGAACTTAATACTCTAGATGCATGTTGGATAGCGGTCGATGTGTGGAGTAATAGTAGTAGATGCAGAATCGTTTCGGTCTACTTGACACAGACGTGATGCCTATATTCATGATCATTCCCTTAGATATCGTCATAACTTTGCGATTTTCTATCAATTGCTCGGTAGTAATTTGTTCACCCACCGTAATATTTTCTATCTCGAGAGAAGCCTCTAGTGAAACCTATGGCCCCTGGGTCTATTTTACATCATATAAGTTTCCGATCTATATTTTCAGTTTCCTATTTCTTTTACTTTGCAATCTTTACTTTCCGTTCCATATGCCAAAAATACCAAAAATATTACTTTACCGTTTATCATCTCTATCAGATCTCACGTTGCAAATAACCGTGAAGGGATTGACAACCCCTTCTCGCGTTGGGTGCAAGGTTGGTGTTTGTTTGTGCAGGTATTCGGTGACTTGAGTGTAGTCTCCTACTAGATTGATACCTTGGTTCTCAAAAACTGAGGGAAATACTTATACTTTGCTGCATCACCCTTTCCACTTCAAGGGAAAAACCAACGCAAGCTCAAGAGGTAGCACTCATCGCCAAAGCTAACAATGACAGATTGTTTATGACAATCTATAGTAGCATTGACAGTGTTCAAGAAAGGTCTACCAAAGATAATGGGATAAAAGTCATCTTGTGGGGAACCAAGAACTAGAAAATCAGTAGGATATTTTATTTTCCCACACAAGACTTGAACATCTCTAACAATCCCAAGTGGTGTGATGGTGTCTCTATTAGCAAGTTTAACATTAACATCTATATATGTCTTCTATTTCAGCGGTGCAATATCATTCATAATTTCTGAAGGAAATATACCCTAGAGGCAATAATAAAGTTGTTATTTTATCTCTACTCCTATAAAAACCTGAGTTGGTGATGATGGTGTGCCTGCCATCCATCGCTTACGACCGTCGGACCTACATTGAACGTATACAAGACAACCTATGCAATTTTGCAAAAAGACGAGTGCCGCTCATTTGCTTATAACCCCTCACAGCCCCATCTTTCCTGTTTAGCCCTCTCTTTCACAACTCCTCGAACCATCTGGAAATAACCTCCCTAAAAAAATATCTAGAAACCAGTCATTGTAAGAACCACCGGCCAATAGTGCTGGAATCGATCTGGCGGGGTGGTCGCTGCGGGCGCCGTCCTTCCCCAGCGCCTCTCAACCCTACATCCCACCAGCATAACGCCCCTCTAGCTCGATGTTCTCTCTGCCCCCTAGCCCGACTCCTCCGGCGCCGACCTCGGCAAGCACGCCACTGATGTCGTCCGCTTGTCGATGCCTCTCCTTCTTCATCTACTGATGCCGCAGTTCCAGCGCCCCCACCGCAACCTCCCCATCCTCGTCTTCATCCCCTCCACCCCTCCGCCACCCCCTATATTATCAGTCGCCGCAAGTACACCGCTGGCGTCATACGTTCCCCAACGCCTCCCCTTCTTGGCTGCCACCACCCCTTCTTACAGTGGCAGCCGTACTTACCAGTTACCCCTGCCACCTCCTCCACCTCCTCATTGTCGTTTCCTCGACACTGACCTTTGGAAATATTTCGCTGGCTGCACGCTGCTGATCCTCGGTGTTAGCGACGTCACCTACTGCATAACTACAACATGCTTCATACTTCATGGTGTTTGACATGTTGTCAGTGTATTTTATTTTCCCACTACTAGCTGCAAGTCCCGAACCTTATTATTAGACAGGCTCTTGGCAAATGCTGTGAAATCTTTTTGTATTTTAAGATTTTGATTCTTTTTTTTGCTAACCTTCCCTTTTGTTTTGGGTGAAAGCACGTAGGTCTTACGCCAAAATGCCACAGCCCTGAATGTGAGGCGGTCATTGCTTTCACATGATTAGTGTGTTGTTTGGTAATTTTTGTGTTCATAACAAAGTGATTTGGTGGCTGGTTTGCAGGATAGTTTATTTGCGAGAAAGTATTGTCTTTGCAATGTGGTTGTGAATGCATATAAAGGTTGCTTCATACATCACACATTTACATGTGCATAAAAATTGTGCATTCTGGCTACGAGGTAAAACTACAAATTATTCCTTCCTTTACGCGCATGTTGTGATGGTTAGGAGGCTTGATGTTTCATGTCACAAAGAAAACCAACCAAGTACTTAGTTCCCAGTATGATTTCGAACTGACCAAATGGATCTTGCAACCTTTTAAAAAGTAGAAATTATTGGTTTGGCTAAGCAAAATTTTACTAGGTGGTTTACTTATACAAGGCTAGAATTTTGGTTAGGGTTAATGGTAACCTTTGAGCAGCTTGATGTGTCTGCTGGTGATTGCAAACTATTGCATAAGAGCGTCCCATCAATTTTGATGTGTGTAGGACTACTGTACTTCTGAATTTTCTCAAAGAAATTTGCATTGTAGGGCTTAACTACTTCTAAATTTTGGGGTGGCGACAGCAATGGCAAGGTGCATGATCGTGACACAAAGATGGGAGATCACGTGGAATGTAGGAATCGGCAAGGTGTTGTCTCGTAGTTACCGCTGCAGGGATGACTATGGAGGTAACTGTTTGTACAACAACTAATTTTTGGCATAAGTGAGAATGATATTCTCTTTATAGTGGTCATATTTTGTTAGATTAAGATCCACATATAACCATTCCAGTCGTATCACAAGAACAAGCCTATAGTGATTATGCTTGATCTTCTAAGCCAGCTGGTATTTCTCATCAAGTAAGGTAATTATGATAGCATCAGCATGAGCATCAAATTTAAGATAACTGAAATATGCTAAAATATAGTCAGAAGATCCTCATCTTACTAAGCACATGGTTCTTGGCTTATATATTATTTTTTATGGTTTGCTCAAGTAGCAGGCAGTAGGTGACTTGGATTTTCATCGTGTTACAGTCAACTCTGGCTTTATCTAATGTAAGAAGAGGGTGAAAGTTTGTTCAGCAAACTAGTAATCTAATGATCTATATATGCAACAAAGGTTACCTGCTAGGATCATTGCCTCATGTTTCTTGATGTAGGTTGACCACTTATTTCTAAGATGTAACATAATGCAAGGTACATATCCTAATCCTATACATGTGAAATCATGTGTATACTTTTTGTTTGCTAGTATATGTGTTGTTTGGGACTGCAAAACATAGTCAATGATAATTTTGTTATTAAAGAGATCATGCCCCATTGGTAGAGGTGATTGGAGTGAAGGTGTGTGGTGCACTGAGAGGGCGAAGAAGAGCCTGAAAGTTAGTCCAATTTCCTGTGCTGGGGCATGAGCTACTTTGTAACAAAGTTAGATGCTATGCTTTTATGGTGAGGGGAGATACTCTTTGATACTCTCCTTTGTGGAAGGGGGAGATATCATGTTATTGTTATCCTATTCTTGTGTATCTAAGCTTAGTAACAATTGATTGCCTCTTTGTTAACTTTCTGCGGTGTAACTTCGTCATGAAGCGTTTGTCATGTTGAGGCACATATGTTTCATGAGATGATTGGCTTTAAGGGAAAAAATCGCGTGCTTTCTTTCATTGGTAATGCAGTGCACAATACATGATTTTGAACCACTCTTTTGTGCTTTAGATCTATTTTTTCCTTTTATTCCCCAAAGTACATATTATTAGGTCCATGCTATTGTCCGGAGAAGACTAGGATAGGAAGAGAAATTAGAAAAGTAAAGGAATAATGCCAGATAAACATAAAAAGATATTCCTATGATACATCGTTTTCTGAAAATATTCATGATTATATTTCCTTGTGGTTGCAATGTTGTAGCCAAGGTTCATTTACTCATGCTTTACTTCTGTGTTGCATATATGGCTGAAAACATAGATGTTTGCAATTTTTCCATAGAAATATAAGTACATCTTCTACTCACTTTTATGCTAAAATTGTAACCTAAATGCTTCCTCAAACAAACATAAGCTATATATTAAATCCACTTGCGCTTTATTGCTTCAGGAATGGTGCCATCTTTAGTTTTTTTTGTTCCGTGGCATCACACGGGCATTCAACTAGTATTTCCTTATTATGATAAAGTTTTATTATTCATGCTAGAATTGTATTGACCGGAAACTTAAATACATGTGTGAACACATAAACAAATACCATGTCCCTAGTAAGCCTCTACTAGACTAGCTCGTTGATCAAAGATGGTTAAGGTTTCCTAACCATAGACATGTGCTGTCATTTGATAACGAGATCACATCATTAGGAGAATGATGTGATGGACAAGACCCATCCATTAGCTTAGCATATTGATCATTCAATTTATTGCTATTACTTTCTTCATGTCAAATACATATTCCTCCGACTATGAGATCATGAAACTCCCGGATACCGAAGGAATACCTTGTGTGCTATCAAACGTCACAACGTAATTGGGTGATCATAAAGATGCTCTACAGGTATCTCCGAAGGTGTTTGTTGAGTTGGCATAGATCGAGGTTAGGATTTTTCACTCAGAGTATCAGAGAGGTATCTCTGGGCCATCTCGGTAATACACATCATAAGCTTGCAAGCAAATGACTAAAGAGTTATTTGTGAGATGATGTATTACGGAACGAGTAAAGAGACTTGACGGTAACGAGATTGAACTAGGTATGAAGATACCGACGATCGAATCTCGGGCAAGTAACATATCGATGGACAAAGGGAATTACGTATGTTGTCATAACAGTTCAACCGATAAAGATCTTCGTAGAATATGTAGGAGCCAATATGGGCATCCAGGTTCCGCTATTGGTTATTGATCGGAGAGGTGTCTCGGTCATGTCTACATAGTTCTCGAACCCGTAGGGTCTGCACGCTTAACGTTCGTTCATGATATAGTGTTATATGATTTGGTGACCGAATGTTGCTCGGAGTCTCGGATGAGATAACGGACATGACGAGGAGTCTTGAAATAGTTGAGAGGTAAACATGAATATATAGTACGATGGTATTCGGACACCGGAAGTGTTTCGGAGTGTACCAGATAGTCATCGGAGTACCGGAGGTGTCGGGGGAAACAACACCTATGGGATCACGGGGAATCCCTTTTGCTACGGTTGGCGGGCACGGGGCTATGAAAAGAGCGGGATTAGAAGATTAACGCAGGGGGGATTATCCAGGTTCGGGCTGCAAGTGATGCGTAATACCCTACTCCTGCTGGTTTATGTTGATCTAGTGTTCTTGGACTAGCTACAAAGCTTGCAGGGTCCAAAAAGTCTGAATCCTCTCCCAGTACGCCGCGGGCCTCCTTTTATAGCCAAAGGGGATGCCACAGTGGCACACAGGAGGTGGAAAGTTGTATAGTGGTCGAGTCTATCTCCTGGCACCGTAGGACAAATGCATTTAATGCGTTGCCGACGTGCCCTTCTTGCTTTATCAGGGATGGCAAGGAAGCTCGTCCCAGCTGTCACCGCCTCGCCTGGCTTCGACGCGTGTCCGGGCTGACGAGGCGTGTAGTGCCACGCTGGTGTGACGCCGGGTAATTAAGCTACCGTAATCCCACGCTAATGGTGCCACGTTACCTCCGTTACTGTTGCTAATCTATCGTTAGATCAAAACCGGTCCAAAATTCAAATTCTAAATTTGGTAAATAATAAAAGTTTTCAAACATTAAAATAAAAATGTTCGGTTTGTACTAAATATTACATAGATAATTATGGTGTAGAAGACACAGTTTTATAAAATGCATAAATATTTTAAATTGAATTAAAACAGAAGAGAAAATAAATAAAAGAAAGAAAATACAAAAGAGAAAAACAAACAAAAAAAGGAAAAGAACCCCCCCCCCCCCCCCGGGGGGGGCGCTCCAGCCCAGCAGGCCACCGGCCCAACTAGGCCACGACCCACCAGGCCGGCCCATCCCCGCACTCCATAAACCCCACTCCCCCCAGTCAACCACCGACACCCCCACTCCCCCCCCCCCCGAAATATCTCCCCCCTCTCCCCCGATTGGATCAGGATCGAGAGGAGGAAACCGCTGGACGCCGCCGCCCGGAGCGCGGCCTCGCCGGAGCTTCCCCCGCCGTACTGCCTCCTCCTCCTCGACGGCCTGCCTCCTCTCCGCCGGGTCGTCGCCGTCGTCCTCCCCAACCACCATTGCCCCAAACCCTACGAACCCCCCGTGAGCCCCCGTTCTTCTCCTCCGCCTCGTCCCGCGCACGCGCTCGCCAGCGACGTTGCGCCCGCACGCCTCGCCGTCCCGCTCGTCGCGCCCGCACGCCCGCACCCCGCGCCGTGGCCGGTCCCCTACTCCTGGCTGCGCCAAAGCGCGCGCACGCCCGCACCCCGCGCTCCGCGTGCGCTCACCGCAGCCGCCGTCCTCGCTCCCGTGCTTGCCCGCGCGCACTCGCGCACGCGCCCGCGCATGCCCTCACCGCGGCCACCTGCACCACCCCTGACCACGCCCACCGGTCACCGCGGCTAGTGCCCGGCTCCCCTCGTCCTTGCCCGTGGCCGCCTCGGCCAAGACCAGTCGACGCTCGGTCCGGCCGCACCCCTCCACGGCCCCGGCGTCCTCCTCCGGTGGCCACCCGCTTCGCCATGGCACCGCCCCGCCGTGGCCTCGCCGGCGCCCGCGGGCCAGCGCCCGCAAGCCCCCCTGGGCCTATGACAAAAGGGCCCCAGCGCCCCAGAACGTTTTATTAAAAAACAGAATTAAGTAAATAAATAAATATATAAGTAAATAAATAATTAATTAATTAATTAGTTAATTAATTAATCATGTTTAATTAAACTAACTAGTAATTAGTTTAACCTAATTAGTAGTTAATTAATTAATCCTGTTTAATTAAACAGTAATTAGTTTAACCTAAACACTAATCAACCTAACAGTGTATGACAGGTGGGTCCCACTGGGCCCACACGTCAGTTTGACCAGTCAACACCTCTGTTGACTGCTGACGTCATGATGACGTCAGCAAACACTATTCTGGATAATGTTGGATTAAATTAATTAAATAAATTCTAAAAATGATTTAAAACTTTAGAAAATCATATAAAATAATCCGTAACTGGGATGAAAATACTTTCTACATGAAAGTTGCTCAAAACGACGAGACGAATCCAAATATGCAGTCCGTTCGTCCGCCACACATCCCTAGCATAGCGAACACGCAACTTTCCCCCTCCGGTTCATCTGCCCGAAAACGCGAAACACCGGGGATACTTTCCCGGATGTTTCCCCCCTTCGCTCGTATCACATATCCCTGCGTTACGTCACCCCTAGCACAATGTATTGCCGCGTCTTGATTTGTGTTACATTTGATTGCTCTGTTATTTATTGTGTTCCCCCTCCGTTACTTCTTTCCGGTAGGCTCCGAGACCGTTGCCGCTACCCCTGTGATCGGCTACATCGATGACGACCCCTTCTTCTTGCCAAAGCAACCAGG